>NC_142106.1:49085000-49117500 GCF_056152115.1 Neolamprologus brichardi | reverse complement strand
CTGACCTCGTCTGATTTCGGAAGCTAAGCAGGGCTGGGCATGGTTAGTACTTGGATGGGAGACTGCCTGGGAATACCTGTTGCTGTAAGCCTTTCATTTTCATGTCATTGAACTGATTTTGATCCACAGAATGGGTGTATTAAAAGACCCAAAGCAGCTGCCCATTAATGAGGGCAAATTAACGACATTGCTTTTGGCTGTTTTCACCAATGTCTTGTTCTGCTGGCTGAGGCCACATACAACACACCAGGGCCAGTGCTGCTGGCCGAGGCTAACTACACCACACCAGGCCCTGTGCTGGTTCCTGAGACCATCTTCAAATTCCAGGTCCTGTGCTTCTGGATAAATGCTAAAATGAGTCTTTGGCTTAGGGTATTAGGCAAGCATGCAGGTAGGGTTATAGGATTGTGTTCGTAACTTCAGGTACTGGCCACCTCATCACTTGATTCCATAAATTGAAACATTGTGCTGTGGGCAGCAGCTTACGGCCATACCACCCTGAGCACGCCTGACCTCGTCTGATCTCGGAAGCTAAACAGGGCTGGGCTTGGTTAGTACTAGGATGGGAGATTAACTGGGAATACCTGGTGCTGTAAACCTTTCATTTTCATGTCATTGAACTGCTTTTGATCCAGAGAAGGGGTGTATTAAAAGACCCAAAGCAGATGCCCATTAATGAGGGCACATTAAAGACATTGCTTTTGGCTGTTTTCACCAATGTCTTGTTCTGCTGGCTGAGGCCACCTACAACACACCAGGGCCAGTGCTGCTGGCCGAGGCTAACTACACCACACCAGGCCCTGTGCTGGTTCCTGAGGCCATCTTCAAAAATCCAGGGCCTGTGCTGCTGGATAAATGCTAAACTGAGTCTTTGGCTTAGGGTATTAGGCAAGCATGCAGGTAGGGTTATAGGATTGTGTTCGTAACTTCAGGTACTGGCCACCTCATCACTTGATTCCATAAATTGACACATTGTGCTATGGGCAGCAGCTTACGGCCATACCACCCTGAGCACGCCTGACCTCGTCTGATCTCGGAAGCTAAGCAGGGCTGGGCTTGGTTAGTACTTGGATGGGAGACTGCCTGGGAATACCTGGTGCTGTAAGCCTTTCATTTTCATGTCATTGAACTGATTTTGATCCAGAGAAGGGGTGTATTAAAAGACCCAAAGCAGCTGCCCATTAATGAGGGCACATTAACGACATTGCTTTTGGCTGTTTTCACCAATGTCTTGTTCTGCTGGCTGAGGCCACCTACAACACACCAGGGCCAGTGCTGCTTGGCCAAGGCTAACTACACCACACCAGGCCCTGTGCTGGTTCCTGAGGCCATCTTCAAAAATCCAGGGCCTGTGCTGCTGGATAAATGCTAAACTGAGTCTTTGGCTTAGGGTATTAGGCAAGCATGCAGGTAGGGTTATAGGATTGTGTTCGTAACTTCAGGTACTGGCCACCTCATCACTTGATTCCATAAATTGACACATTGTGCTGTGGGCAGCAGCTTACGGCCATACCACCCTGAGCACGCCTGACCTCGTCTGATCTCGGAAGCTAAGCAGGGCTGGGCTTGGTTAGTACTTGGATGGGAGACTGCCTGGGAATACCTGGTGCTGTAAGCCTTTCATTTTCATGTCATTGAACTGCTTTTGATCCAGAGAAGGGGTGTATTAAAAGACCCAAAGCAGCTGCCCATTAATGAGGGCACATTAACGACATTGCTTTTGGCTGTTTTCACCAATGTCTTGTTCTGCTGGCTGAGGCCACCTACAACACACCAGGGCCAGTGCTGCTGGCCGAGGCTACCTACACCACACCAGGCCCTGTGCTGGTTCCTGAGGCCATCTTCAAAAATCCAGGGCCTGTGCTGCTGGATAAATGCTAAACTGAGTCTTTGGCTTAGGGTATTAGGCAAGCATGCAGGTAGGGTTATAGGATTGTGTTCGTAACTTCAGGTACTGGCCACCTCATCACTTGATTCCATAAATTGACACATTGTGCTGTGGGCAGCAGCTTACGGCCATACCACCCTGAGCACGCCTGACCTCGTCTGATCTCGGAAGCTAAGCAGGGCTGGGCTTGGTTAGTACTTGGATGGGAGACTGCCTGGGAATACCTGGTGCTGTAAGCCTTTCATTTTCATGTCATTGAACTGCTTTTGATCCAGAGAAGGGGTGTATTAAAAGACCCAAAGCAGCTGCCCATTAATGAGGGCACATTAACGACATTGCTTTTGGCTGTTTTCACCAATGTCTTGTTCTGCTGGCTGAGGCCACCTACAACACACCAGGGCCAGTGCTGCTTGCCGAGGCTAACTACACCACACCAGGCCCTGTGCTGGTTCCTGAGGCCATCTTCAAAAATCCAGGGCCTTTGCTGCTGGATAAATGCTAAACTGAGTCTTTGGCTTAGGGTATTAGGCAAGCATGCAGGTAGGGTTATAGGATTGTGTTCGTAACTACAGGTACTGGCCACCTCATCACTTGATTCCATAAATTGACACATTGTGCTGTGGGCAGCAGCTTACGGCTATACCACCCTGAGCACGCCTGACCTTGTCTGATCTCAGATGCTAAGCAGGGCTGGGCTTGGTTAGTACTTGGATGGGAGACTGCCTGGGAATACCTGGTGCTGTAAGCCTTTCATTTTCATGTCATTGCACTGCTTTTGATCCAGAGAAGGGGTGTATTAAAAGACCCAAAGCAGATGCCCATTAATGAGGGCACATTAACAACATTGCTTTTGGCTGTTTTCACCAATGTCTTGTTCTGCTGGCTGAGGCCACCTACAACACACCAGGGCAAGTGCTGCTTGGCCAAGGCTAACTACACCACACCAGGCCCTGTGCTGGTTCCTGAGGCCATCTTCAAAAATCCAGGGCCTGTGCTGCTGGATAAATGCTAAACTGAGTCTTTGGCTTAGGGTATTAGGCAAGCATGCAGGTAGGGTTATAGGATTGTGTTCGTAACTTCAGGTACTGGCCACCTCATCACTTGATTCCATAAATTGACACATTGTGGTGTGGGCAGCAGCTTACGGCCATATCACCCTGAGCACGCCTGACCTCGTCTGATCTCGGAAGCTAAGCAGGGCTGGGCTTGGTTAGTACTTGGATGGGAGACTGCCTGGGAATACCTGGTGCTGTAAGCCTTTCATTTTCATGTCATTGAAGTGCTTTTGATCCAGTCAAGGGGTGTATTAAAAGACCCAAAGCAGCTGCCCATTAATGAGGGCACATTAACGACATTGCTTTTGGCTGTTTTCACCAATGTCTTGTTCTGCTGGCTGAGGCCACCTACAACACACCAGGGCCAGTGCTGCTGGCCGAGGCTACCTACACCACACCAGGCCCTGTGCTGGTTCCTGAGGCCATCTTCAAAAATCCAGGGCCTGTGCTGCTGGATAAATGCTAAACTGAGTCTTTGGCTTAGGGTATTAGGCAAGCATGCAGGTAGGGTTATAGGATTGTGTTCGTAACTTCAGGTACTGGCCACCTCATCACTTGATTCCATAAATTGACACATTGTGGTGTGGGCAGCAGCTTACGGCCATACCACCCTGAGCACGCCTGACCTCGTCTGATCTCGGAAGCTAAGCAGGGCTGGGCTTGGTTAGTACTTGGATGGGAGACTGCCTGGGAATACCTGGTGGTGTAAGCCTTTCATTTTCATGTCATTGAACTGCTTTTGATCCAGAGAAGGGGTGTATTAAAAGACCCAAAGCAGCTGCCCATTAATGAGGGCACATTAACGACATTGCTTTTGGCTGTTTTCACCAATGTCTTGTTCTGCTGGCTGAGGCCACCTACAACACACCAGGGCCAGTGCTGCTTGCCGAGGCTAACTACACCACACCAGGCCCTGTGCTGGTTCCTGAGGCCATCTTCAAAAATCCAGGGCCTTTGCTGCTGGATAAATGCTAAACTGAGTCTTTGGCTTAGGGTATTAGGCAAGCATGCAGGTAGGGTTATAGGATTGTGTTCGTAACTACAGGTACTGGCCACCTCATCACTTGATTCCATAAATTGACACATTGTGCTATGGGCAGCAGCTTACGGCCATACCACCCTGAGCACGCCTGACCTCGTCTGATCTCGGAAGCTAAGCAGGGCTGGGCTTGGTTAGTACTTGGATGGGAGACTGCCTGGGAATACCTGGTGCTGTAAGCCTTTCATTTTCATGTCATTGAACTGATTTTGATCCAGAGAAGGGGTGTATTAAAAGACCCAAAGCAGCTGCCCATTAATGAGGGCACATTAACGACATTGCTTTTGGCTGTTTTCACCAATGTCTTGTTCTGCTGGCTGAGGCCACCTACAACACACCAGGGCCAGTGCTGCTTGGCCAAGGCTAACTACACCACACCAGGCCCTGTGCTGGTTCCTGAGGCCATCTTCAAAAATCCAGGGCCTGTGCTGCTGGATAAATGCTAAACTGAGTCTTTGGCTTAGGGTATTAGGCAAGCATGCAGGTAGGGTTATAGGATTGTGTTCGTAACTTCAGGTACTGGCCACCTCATCACTTGATTCCATAAATTGACACATTGTGCTGTGGGCAGCAGCTTACGGCCATACCACCCTGAGCACGCCTGACCTCGTCTGATCTCGGAAGCTAAGCAGGGCTGGGCTTGGTTAGTACTTGGATGGGAGACTGCCTGGGAATACCTGGTGCTGTAAGCCTTTCATTTTCATGTCATTGAACTGCTTTTGATCCAGAGAAGGGGTGTATTAAAAGACCCAAAGCAGCTGCCCATTAATGAGGGCACATTAACGACATTGCTTTTGGCTGTTTTCACCAATGTCTTGTTCTGCTGGCTGAGGCCACCTACAACACACCAGGGCAAGTGCTGCTTGGCCAAGGCTAACTACACCACACCAGGCCCTGTGCTGGTTCCTGAGGCCATCTTCAAAAATCCAGGGCCTGTGCTGCTGGATAAATGCTAAACTGAGTCTTTGGCTTAGGGTATTAGGCAAGCATGCAGGTAGGCTTATAGGATTGTGTTCGTAACTTCAGGTACTGGCCACCTCATCACTTGATTCCATAAATTGACACATTGTGGTGTGGGCAGCAGCTTACGGCCATATCACCCTGAGCACGCCTGACCTTGTCTGATCTCGGAAGCTAAGCAGGGCTGGGCTTGGTTAGTACTTGGATGGCAGACTGCCTGGGAATACCTGGTGCTGTAAGCCTTTCATTTTCATGTCATTGAAGTGCTTTTGATCCAGTCAAGGGGTGTATTAAAAGACCCAAAGCAGCTGCCCATTAATGAGGGCACATTAACGACATTGCTTTTGGCTGTTTTCACCAATGTCTTGTTCTGCTGGCTGAGGCCACCTACAACACACCAGGGCCAGTGCTGCTGGCCGAGGCTACCTACACCACACCAGGCCCTGTGCTGGTTCCTGAGGCCATCTTCAAAAATCCAGGGCCTGTGCTGCTGGATAAATGCTAAACTGAGTCTTTGGCTTAGGGTATTAGGCAAGCATGCAGGTAGGGTTATAGGATTGTGTTCGTAACTTCAGGTACTGGCCACCTCATCACTTGATTCCATAAATTGACACATTGTGGTGTGGGCAGCAGCTTACGGCCATACCACCCTGAGCACGCCTGACCTCGTCTGATCTCGGAAGCTAAGCAGGGCTGGGCTTGGTTAGTACTTGGATGGGAGACTGCCTGGGAATACCTGGTGCTGTAAGCCTTTCATTTTCATGTCATTGAACTGCTTTTGATCCAGAGAAGGGGTGTATTAAAAGACCCAAAGCAGCTGCCCATTAATGAGGGCACATTAACGACATTGCTTTTGGCTGTTTTCACCAATGTCTTGTTCTGCTGGCTGAGGCCACCTACAACACACCAGGGCCAGTGCTGCTTGCCGAGGCTAACTACACCACACCAGGCCCTGTGCTGGTTCCTGAGGCCATCTTCAAAAATCCAGGGCCTTTGCTGCTGGATAAATGCTAAACTGAGTCTTTGGCTTAGGGTATTAGGCAAGCATGCAGGTAGGGTTATAGGATTGTGTTCGTAACTACAGGTACTGGCCACCTCATCACTTGATTCCATAAATTGACACATTGTGCTGTGGGCAGCAGCTTACGGCCATACCACCCTGAGCACGCCTGACCTTATCTGATCTCAGATGCTAAGCAGGGCTGGGCTTGGTTAGTACTTGGATGGGAGACTGCCTGGGAATACCTGGTGCTGTAAGCCTTTCATTTTCATGTCATTGAACTGCTTTTGATCCAGAGAAGGGGTGTATTAAAAGACCCAAAGCAGCTGCCCATTAATGAGGGCACATTAACAACATTGCTTTTGGCTGTTTTCACCAATGTCTTGTTCTGCTGTCTGAGGCCACCTACAACACACCAGGGCCAGTGCTGCTGGCCGAGGCTAACTACACCACACCAGGCCCCGTGCTGGTTCCTGAGGCCATCTTCAAATTCCAGGTCCTGTGCTGCTGGATAAATGCTAAAATGAGTCTTTGGGTTAGGGTATTAGGCAAGCATGCAGGTAGGGTTATAGGATTGTGTTCGTAACTTCAGGTACTGGCCACCTCATCACTTGATTCCATAAATTGAAACATTGTGCTGTGGGCAGCAGCTTACGGCCATACCACCCTGAGCAC
Source organism: Neolamprologus brichardi (assembly GCF_056152115.1). Lineage (NCBI taxonomy): Eukaryota > Metazoa > Chordata > Actinopteri > Cichliformes > Cichlidae > Neolamprologus > Neolamprologus brichardi. Next base: position 49,110,883 of record NC_142106.1, on the reverse strand, counting down.
GCCTGACCTCGTCTGATCTCGGAAGCTAAGCAGGGCTGGGCTTGGTTAGTACTTGGATGGGAGACTAACTGGGAATACCTGGTGCTGTAAACCTTTCATTTTCATGTCATTGAACTGATTTTGATCCACAGAAGGGGTGTATTAAAAGACCCAAAGCAGCTGCCCATTAATGAGGGCAAATTAACGACATTGCTTTTGGCTGTTTTCACCAATGTCTTGTTCTGCTGGCTGAGGCCACATACAACACACCAGGGCCAGTGCTGCTGGCCGAGGCTAACTACACCACACCAGGCCCTGTGCTGGTTCCTGAGACCATCTTCAAATTCCAGGTCCTGTGCTTCTGGATAAATGCTAAAATGAGTCTTTGGCTTAGGGTATTAGGCAAGCATGCAGGTAGGGTTATAGGATTGTGTTCGTAACTTCAGGTACTGGCCACCTCATCACTTGATTCCATAAATTGAAACATTGTGCTGTGGGCAGCAGCTTACGGCCATACCACCCTGAGCACGCCTGACCTCGTCTGATCTCGGAAGCTAAACAGGGCTGCGCTTGGTTAGTACTAGGATGGGAGACTAACTGGGAATACCTGGTGCTGTAAACCTTTCATTTTCATGTCATTGAACTGCTTTTGATCCAGAGAAGGGGTGTATTAAAAGACCCAAAGCAGATGCCCATTAATGAGGGCACATTAAAGACATTGCTTTTGGCTGTTTTCACCAATGTCTTGTTCTGCTGGCTGAGGCCACCTACAACACACCAGGGCCAGTGCTGCTGGCCGAGGCTAACTACACCACACCAGGCCCTGTGCTGGTTCCTGAGGCCATCTTCAAAAATCCAGGGCCTGTGCTGCTGGATAAATGCTAAACTGAGTCTTTGGCTTAGGGTATTAGGCAAGCATGCAGGTAGGGTTATAGGATTGTGTTCGTAACTTCAGGTACTGGCCACCTCATCACTTGATTCCATAAATTGACACATTGTGCCGTGGGCAGCAGCTTACGGCCATACCACCCTGAGCACGCCTGACCTCGTCTGATCTCGGAAGCTAAGCAGGGCTGGGCTTGGTTAGTACTTGGATGGGAGACTGCCTGGGAATACCTGGTGCTGTAAGCCTTTCATTTTCATGTCATTGAACTGCTTTTGATCCAGAGAAGGGGTGTATTAAAAGACCCAAAGCAGCTGCCCATTAATGAGGGCACATTAACGACATTGCTTTTGGCTGTTTTCACCAATGTCTTGTTCTGCTGGCTGAGGCCACCTACAACACACCAGGGCCAGTGCTGCTTGCCGAGGCTAACTACACCACACCAGGCCCTGTGCTGGTTCCTGAGGCCATCTTCAAAAATCCAGGGCCTGTGCTGCTGGATAAATGCTAAACTGAGTCTTTGGGTTAGGGTATTAGGCAAGCATGCAGGTAGGGTTATAGGATTGTGTTCGTAACTTCAGGTACTGGCCACCTCATCACTTGATTCCATAAATTGACACATTGTGCTGTGGGCAGCAGCTTACGGCCATACCACCCTGAGCATGCCTGACCTTGTCTGATCTCAGATGCTAAGCAGGGCTGGGCTTGGTTAGTACTTGGATGGGAGACATCCTGGGAATACCTGGTGCTGTAAGCCTTTCATTTTCATGTCATTGCACTGCTTTTGATCCAGAGAAGGGGTGTATTAAAAGACCCAAAGCAGATGCCCATTAATGAGGGCACATTAACAACATTGCTTTTGGCTGTTTTCACCAATGTCTTGTTCTGCTGGCTGAGGCCACCTACAACACACCAGGGCCAGTGCTGCTGGCCGAGGCTAACTACACCACACCAGGCCCTGTTCTGGTTCCTGAGGCCATCTTCAAAAATCCAGGGCCTGTGCTGCTGGATAAATGCTAAACTGAGTCTTTGGGTTACGGTATTAGGCAAGCATGAAGGTAGGGTTATAGGATTGTGTTCGTAACTTCAGGTACTGGCCACCTCATCACTTGATTCCATAAATTGACACATTGTGCTGTGGGCAGCAGCTTACGGCCATACCACCCTGAGCACGCCTGACCTCGTCTGATCTCGGAAGCTAAACAGGGCTGGGCTTGGTTAGTACTTGGATGGGAGACTGCCTGGGAATACCTGGTGCTGTAAGCCTTTCATTTTCATGTCATTGAACTGCTTTTGATCCAGAGACGGGGTGTATTACAGTTTTTTCTGATTGCTTAAGCACATTTTTTGTAAGTATTGGCTATTTTTGCAAAACTCTACACACAAATAAGAAAACCTGTCACCCAATTATCAAAACATTGTAGTTCTCTTGCGAAAGCAAACACAGCTAGATTAACTCTTCACACCTTCGTAAAAATGGTGTTTCCGTATCAAACAGTACACACAAGCCATCATCTACTAAGCACACAATGCGCCAACTGCACACTGATGGTATGAATAAAAAACACATCTGGCTTTTGCTTTCTCTGTGCAGAAGGTAGGCTATGTCAGTTAACTTCAAGTACTGGTGTTTATTCACACACATCAAAACAAACACAAGTGTTTATATCCAAGTATAGGATTATTTGCAATCGCCATATTGACTATATGGGTTTCTTGGTCTGCAGTGAACATGCTTCCTCTGCCCCAGCATCTGGTCGTCTAGCAATTCTGTAAAGTAACAATTTCAGTATTTTTACATCTATGGTATTGTTGTGTTTCTCATTAGCATATGGCAGTGCTACAAATCTTAGTGCAAAGTGACTGCACTAACCGATTCTCATTTCAAAATGTCCTTATGATGCTTGCTACAGTGTAGCGGCGCGAGTTAGGCTGGACAAGTTGGCCAGCTTCCCTCAGGGTCATTCCACGGTTGATTACATGGTCCACTATTGTAGCTCTGATGTCATCAGCAATTCTATGTCTTACTCTTCTTACCCTTCCTCTCCCCCCTCCTCGTCCTCCTCTCCTCCCTCCTCATCCTCCTCTTGCTCCTCCTTGTCCTTGTCGTCCGCTTTTTCCTACTTCTTCACCTCCACGTCCTCTTCCTCGGCCTCCTCTACTTCTCACTCTTCCAGCTCCCTCCATTGTTCTCCACACACAGAGCTTACCTGTATTATAGTGCTTGGGCTGATTGCAAAGTGAACTAATTATCTAAAAAAGTTTTCACATGTGACAGTGTGCCAGACAGTTGGCAAAATAGTGTAAATAATGGCCGTAAATGTGTATAGTTTTGCTAGGAGTGCGTTGATCATTTGGAAATTGAGTGCAAAGCAGTGAGTTGTGTTTACAGTTCTGCAAAAAGAGTGCTGTGCAGTGGATTGTAGCTACAGGTTTGCAAAGTGTGTGTTACAAAATGGCAAACTGAGTGCAAAGCAGTGTTTGTGCTTTTAGTTTTGCAAACTCAGTGAGTGGTTTTGCTATAAGTATTAATAGTTTTAGAAAATGTGCTATAAGAATCACAGTTAGGGTTTAAGCATTCAGCAAAAACTGTAAGAATGGAGAGTATGGAGGGAGGTTGAGTGCCATGAAGGATGGATGGTCTGTAAACCAGTTGCGGACCAAAGCAGCCCTATGGAAACTAACATTGTCCCATATGATGACATATCGGGTCTGCTCTGGTCTCTGAACAGTGAGCATGTCATGCAAGGTGTCCAGGAATGCAATAATGTGTGCAGTGTTGTATGGGCCTATGGTTGCATGATGGTGAACAACACCATTTTGGCTTATAGCTGCACACATGGTTATGTTACCACCACGTTGTCCTGGGACATTGATGATGGCACGGTGTCCAATTATGTTCCTGCCACGTCTCCTGGTTTTACTGAGGTTAAAACCGGCCTCATCTACAAAAAGTAGCTCATGTCCCGTTGCATCTGCTTCTAGTTCCATCACTCTCTGGACAAGACAAAACAAATGCAACACATCAGGCCCATGCACAGCACTACAGTATGCACTTCCAAATTCAGAACCAATGACACTAGCTTACCTGCACATAGTCATATCGCAGTTGCTTTACAAGTTCTGTGTTTCTCTCGAAAGGAACTCTGTAAATTTGCTTCATTCTTATTCTGTGGCGCGCAAGTACACGACTTAGTGCAGAAATGCTTGCACTGTGTATATTTTGAAAGATGGTGTCATTATCAATTATGCGCTGCTGTATTTCGCGCAGTCTTATTGCATTATTGGCAATCACCATGTTCACTATATGGGTCTCTTGCTCTGGAGTGAACATTCTGCCTCTGCCCCCAACATCTGGACGTCTAGCAATTCTGTAAAGTAACAATTTCAGTATTTTTGCATGTATGGTACTGTTGTCTTTCTCATTAGAGTATGGCAGCGCTACAAAGTACTTACCGATTCTCATTTCGAAATGTCCTAATGATGCTTGCCACAGTGTAGCGGCTCAGTTTAGGCTGAACCCGTTGGCCAGCTTCCCTCAGGGTCATCCCATGGTTGATGACATGGTCCACTATTGTAGCTCTGATGTCATCAGTTATTCTGTTTCTTACTCTTCTTACCCTTCCTCTTTCCCCTCCTCGTCCTCTTCTTGCTCCTCCTTGTCCTCTTCCTCTAACTTCCTCTAACCCTCTTGCTTCTTCACCTCCATGTCCTCTTCCTCCAACTTCTTCACCTCCACGTCCTCTTCCTCAAACTTCTTCACCTCCACGTCCTCTTCCTCCAACTTCTTCGCCTCCACGTCCTCTCCCTCGGCCTCCTCTGATTCTCACTCTTCTCACTCTTACTGCTCCTTCCATTGTACTCCACATAGACAGCTTACCTGTGGCCTGTTTATAGTGCTTAGGCTGATTGCAAAGTGAACTAATTATCTAAAAAAGTTTTCACATGTGACAGTGTGCCAGACAGTTGGCAAAATAGTGTAAATAATAGCCTTAAATGTGTATAGTTTTGGTAGGAGTGCGTTGATCATTTGGAAATTGAGTGTAAAGCAGTGAGTTGTGTTTACAGTTCTGCAAAAAGAGTGCTGTGCAGTGGATTGTAGCTACAGGTTTGCAAAGTGTGTGTTACAAAATGGCAAACTGAGTGCAAAGCAGTATTTGTGCTTTTAGTTTTGCAAACTCAGTGAGTGGTTTTGCTATAAGTATTAATAGTTTTAGAAATTGTGCTATAAGAATCACAGTTAGGGTTTAAGCATTCAGAAAAAACTGTAAAAGACCCAAAGCAGATGCCCATTAATGAGGGCACATTAACAACATTGCTTTTGGCTGTTTTCACCAATGTCTTGTTCTGCTGGCTGAGGCCACCTACAACACACCAGGGCCAGTGCTGCTGGCCGAGGCTAACTACACCACACCAGGCCCTGTGCTGGTTCCTGAGGCCATCTTCAAAAATCCAGGGCCTGTGCTGCTGGATAAATGCTAAACTGAGTCTTTGGCTTAGGGTATTAGGCAAGCATGCAGGTAGGGTTATAGGATTGTGTTCGTAACTTCAGGTACTGGCCACCTCATCACTTGATTCCATAAATTGACACATTGTGCTGTGGGCATCACCTTACGGCCATACCACCCTGAGCACGCCTGACCTCGTCTGATCTCGGAAGCTAAGCAGGGCTGGGCTTGGTTAGTACTTGGATGGGAGACTGCCTGGGAATACCTGGTGCTGTAAGCCTTTCATTTTCATGTCATTGAACTGCTTTTGATCCAGAGAAGGGCTGTATTAAAAGACCCAAAGCAGCTGCCCATTAATGAGGGCACATTAAAGACATTGCTTTTGGCTGTTTTCACCAATGTCTTGTTCGGCTGGCTGAGGCCACCTACAACACACCAGGGCCAGTGCTGCTGGCCGAGGCTAACTACACCACACCAGGCCCTGTGCTGGTTCCTGAGGCCATCTTCAAAAATCCAGGGCCTGTGCTGCTGGATGAACGCTAAACTGAGTCTTTGGCTTAGGGTATTAGGCAAGCATGCAGGTAGGGTTATAGGATTGTGTTCGTAACTTCAGGTACTGGCCACCTCATCACTTGATTCCATAAATTGACACATTGTGCTGTGGGAAGCAGCTTACGGCCATACCACCCTGAGCACGCCTGACCTAGTCTGATCTCGGAAGCTAAGCAGGGCTGGGCTTGGTTAGTACTTGGATGGGAGACTGCCTGGGAATACCTGGTGCTGTAAGCCTTTCATTTTCATGTCATTGAACTGCTTTTGATTCAGAGAAGGGGTGTATTAAAAGACCCAAAGCAGCTGCCCATTAATGAGGGCACATTAAGGACATTGCTTTTGGCTGTTTTCACCAATGTCTTGTTCTGCTGGCTGAGGCCACCTACAACACACCAGGCCCTGTACTGGTTCCTCAGGCCATCTTCAAAAATCCTGGGCCCGTGCTGCTGGATAAATGCTAAACTGAGTCTTTGGCTTAGGGTATTAGGCAAGCATGCAGGTAGGGTTATAGGATTGTGTTCGTAACTTCAGGTACTGTCCACCGCATCACTTGATTCCATAAATTGACACATTGTGCTGTGGGCAGCAGCTTACGGCCATACCACCCTGAGCACTCCTGACCTCGTCTGATCTCGGAAGCTAAGCAGGGCTGGGCTTGGTTAGTACTTGGATGGGAGACTGCCTGGGAATACCTGGTGCTGTAAGCATTTCATTTTCATGTCATTGAACTGCTTTTGATCCAGAGAAGGGGTGTATTAAAAGACCCAAAGCAGCTGCCCATTAATGAGGGCACATTAACGACATTGCTTTTGGCTGTTTTCACCAATGTCTTGTTCTGCTGGCTGAGGCCACCTACAACACACCAGGGCCAGTGCTGCTGGCCGAGGCTAACTACACCACACCAGGCCCTGTGCTGGTTCCTGAGGCCATCTTCAAAAATCCAGGGCCTGTGCTGCTGGATAAATGCTAAACTGAGTCTTTGGGTTAGGGTATTAGGCAAGCCTGCAGGTAGGGTTATAGGATTGTGTTCGTAACTTCAGGTACTGGCCACCTCATCACTTGATTCCATAAATTGACACATTGTGTTCTGGGCAGCAGCTTACGGCCATACCACCCTGAGAACGCCTGACCTCGTCTTCTCTCGGAAGCTAAGCAGGGCTGGGCTTGGTTCGTACTTGGATGGGAGACTGCCTGGGAATACCTGGTGCTGTAAGCCTTTCATTTTCATGTCATTGAACTGCTTTTTATCCAGAGAAGGGGTGTATTAAAAGACCCAAAGCAGCTGCCCATTAATAAGGGCACATTAACGACATTGCTTTTGGCTGTTTTCACCAATGTCTTGTTCTGCTGGCTGAGGCCACCTACAACACACCAGGCCCTGTGCTGATTCCTGAGGCCATCTTCAAAAATCAAGGGCCCGTGCTGCTGGATAAATGCTAAACTGAGACTTTGGGTTAGGGTATTAGGCAAGCATGCAGGTAGGGTTATAGGATTGTGTTCGTAACTTCAGGTACTGGCCACCTCATCACTTGATTCCATAAATTGACACATTGTGCTGTGGGCAGCAGCTTACGGCCATACCACCCTGAGCACGCCTGACCTCGTCTGATCTCGGAAGCTAAGCAGGGCTGGGCTTGGTTAGTACTTGGATGGGAGACTGCCTGGGAATACCTGGTGCTGTAAGCCTTTCATTTTCATGTCATTGAACTGCTTTTGATCCAGAGAAGGGGTGTATTAAAAGACCCAAAGCAGCTGCCCATTAATGAGGGCACTTTAACGACATTGCTTTTGGCTGTTTTCACAAATGTCTTGTTCTGCTGGCTGAGGCCACCTACAACACACCAGGGCCAGTGCTGCTGGCCGAGGCTAACTACACCACACCAGGCCCTGTGCTGGTTCCTGAGGCCATCTTCAAAAATCCAGGGCCTGTGCTGCTGGATAAATGCTAAACTGAGTCTTTGGCTTAGGGTATTAGGCAAGCATGCAGGTAGGGTTATAGGATTGTGTTCGTAACTTCAGGTACTGGCCACCTCATCACTTGATTCCATAAATTGACACATTGTGCTGTGGGCAGCACCTTACGGCCATACCACCCTGAGCACGCCTGACCTCGTCTGATCTCGGAAGTTAAGCAGGGCTGGGCTTGTTTAGTACTTGGATGGAAGACTGCCTGGGAATACCTGGTGCTGTAAGCCTTTCATTTTCATGTCATTGAACTGCTTTTGATCCAGAGAAGGGGTGTATTAAAAGACCCAAAGCAGCTGCCCATTAATGAGGGCACATTAATGACATTGCTTTTGGCTGTTCTCACCAATGTCTTGTTCTGCTGGCTGAGGCCACCTACAACACACCAGGGCCAGTGCTGCTGGCCGAGGCTAACTACACCACACCAGGCCCTGTGCTGGTTCCTGAGGCCATCTTCAAAAATCCAGGGCCTGTGCTGCTGGATAAATGCTAAACTGATTCTTTGGCTTAGGGTATTAGGCAAGCCTGCAGGTAGTGTTATAGGATTGTGTTTGTAACTTCAGGTACTGGCCACCTCATCACTTGATTCCATAAATTGACACATTGTGTTCTGGGCAGCAGCTTACGGCCATACCACCCTGAGCACGCCTGACCTCGTCTTCTCTCGGAAGCTAAGCAGGGCTGGGCTTGGTTAGTACTTGGATGGGAGACTTCCTGGGAATACCTGGTGCTGTAAGCCTTTCATTTTCATGTCATTGAACTGCTTTTGATCCAGAGAAGGGGTGTATTAAAAGACCCAAAGCAGCTGCGCATTAATGAGGGCACATTAACGACATTGCTTTTGGCTGTTTTCACCAATGTCTTGTTCTGCTGGCTGAGGCCACCTACAACACACCAGGCCCTGTGCTGGTTCCTGAGGCCATCTTCAAAAATCCAGGGCCTGTGCTGCTGGATAAATGCTAAACTGAGTCTTTGGCTTAGGGTATTAGGCAAGCATGCAGGTAGGGTTATAGGATTGTGTTCGTAACTTCAGGTACTGGCCACCTCATCACTTGATTCCATAAATTGACACATTGTGCTGTGGGCAGCAGCTTACGGCCATACCACCCTGAGCACGCCTGACCTCGTCTGATCTCGGACGCTAAGCAGGGCTGGGCTTGGTTAGTACTTGGATGGGAGACTGCCTGGGAATACCTGGTGCTGTAAGCCTTTCATTTTCATGTCATTGAACTGCTTTTGATCCAAAGAAGGGGTGTATTAAAAGACCCAAAGCAGCTACCCATTAATGAGGGCACATTAAAGACATTGCTTTTGGCTGTTTTCACCAATGTCTTGTTCTGCTGGCTGAGGCTACCTACAACACACCAGGGCCAGTGCTGCTGGCCGAGGCTAACTACACCACACCAGGCCCTGTGCTGGTTCCTGAGGCCATCTTCAAAAATCCAGGGCCTGTGCTGCTGGATAAATGCTAAACTGAGTCTTTGGCTTAGGGTATTAGGCAAGCATGCAGGTAGGGTTATAGGATTGTGTTCGTAACTTCAGGTACTGGCCACCTCATCACTTGATTCCATAAATTGACACATTGTGCTGTGGGAAGCACCTTACGGCCATACCACCCTGAGCACGCCTGACCTCGTCTGATCTCGGAAGCTAAGCAGGGCTGGGTTTGGTTAGTACTTGAATGGGAGACTGCCTGGGAATACCTGGTGCTGTAAGCCTTTCATTTTCATGTCATTGAACTGCTTTTGATCCAGAGAAGGGGTGTATTAAAAGACCCAAAGCAGCTGCCCATTAATGAGGGCACATTAACGACATTGCTTTTGGCTGTTTTCACCAATGTCTTGTTCTGCTGGCTGATGCCACCTACAACACACCAGGGCCAGTGCTGCTGGCCGAGGCTAACTACACCACACCAGGCCCTGTGCTGGTTCCTGAGGCCATATTCAAAAATCCAGGGCCTGTGCTGCTGGATAAATGCTAAACTGAGTCTTTGGCTTAGGGTATTAGGCAAGCCTGCAGGTAGGGTTATAGGATTGTGTTCGTAACTTCAGGTACTGGCCACCTCATCACTTGATTCCATAAATTGACACATTGTGTTCTGGGCAGCAGCTTACGGCCATGCCACCCTGAGCACGCCTGACCTCGTCTTCTCTCGGAAGCTAAGCAGGGCTGGGCTTGGTTAGTACTTGGATGGGAGACTGCCTGGGAATACCTGGTGCTTTAAGCCTTTCATTTTCATGTCATTGAACTGCTTTTGATCCAGAGAAGGTGTGTATTAAAAGACCCAAAGCAGCTGCACATTAATGAGGGCACATTAATGAGGGCACATTAACGACATTGCTTTTGGCTGTTTTCACCAATGTCTTGTTCTGCTGGCTGAGGCCACATACAACACACCAGGGCCAGTGCTGCTGGCCGAGGCTAACTACACCACACCAGGCCCTGTGCTGGTTCCTGAGGCCATCTTCAAAAATCCAGGGCCTGTGCTGCTGGATAAATGCTAAACTGAGTCTTTGGCTTAGGGTATTAGGCAAGCATGCAGGTAGGGTTATAGGATGGTGTTCGTAACTTCAGGTACTGGCCACCTCATCACTTGATTCCATAAATTGACAAATTGTGCTGTGGGCAGCAGCTTACGGCCATACCACCCTGAGCACGCCTGACCTCGTCTGATCTCGGAAGCTAAGCAGGGCTGGGCTTGGTTAGTACTTGGATGGGAGACTGCCTGGGAATACCTGGTGCTGTAAGCCTTTCATTTTCATGTCATTGAACTGCTTTTGATCCAGAGAAGGGGTGTATTAAAAGACCCAAAGCAGCTGCCCATTAATGAGGGCACATTAACGACATTGCTTTTGGCTGTTTTCACCAATGTCTTGTTCTGCTGGCTGAGGCCACCTACAACACACCAGGCCCTGTGCTGGTTCCTGAGGCCATCTTCAAAAATCCAGGGCCCGTGCTGCTGGATAAATGCTAAACTGAGTCTTTGGGTTAGGGTATTAGGCAAGCATGCAGGTAGGGTTATAGGATTGTGTTCGTAACTTCAGGTACTGGCCACCTCATCACTTGATTCCATAAATTGACACATTGTGCTGTGGGCAGCAGCTTACGGCCATACCACCCTGAGCACGCCTGACTTCGTCTGATCTCGGAAGCTAAGCAGAGCTGGGCTTGGTTAGTACTTGAATGGGAGACTGCCTGGGAATACCTGGTGCTGTAAGCCTTTCATTTTCATGTCATTGAACTGCTTTTGATCCAGAGAAGGGGTGTATTAAAAGACCCAAAGCAGCTGCCCATTAATGAGGGCACATTAACGACATTGCTTTTGGCTGTTTTCACCAATGTCTTGTTCTGCTGGCTGAGGCCACCTACACCACACCAGGCCCTGTGCTGGTTCCTGAGGCCATCTTCAAAAATCCAGGGCCCATGCTGCTGGATAAATGCTAAACTGAGTCTTTGGCTTAGGGTATTAGGCAAGCATGCAGGTAGGGTTATAGGATTGTGTTCGTAACTTCAGGTACTGGCCACCTCATCACTTGATTCCATAAATTGACACATTGTGCTGTGGGCAGCAGCTTACGGCCATACCACCCTGAGCACGCCTGACCTCGTCTGATCTCGGAAGCTAAGCAGGGCTGGGCTTGGTTAGTACTTGGATGGGAGACTGCCTGGGAATACCTGGTGCTGTAAGCCTTTCATTTTCATGTCATTGAACTGCTTTTGATCCAGAGAAGGGGTGTATTAAAAGACCCAAAGCAGCTGCCCATTAATGAGGGCACATTAACGACATTGCTTTTGGCTGTTTTCACCAATGTCTTGTTCTGCTGGCTGAGGCCACCTACAACACACCAGGGCCAGTGCTGCTGGCCGAGGCTAACTACACCACACCAGGCCCTGTGCTGGTTCCTGAGGCCATCTTCAAAAATCCAGGGCCTGTGCTGCTGGATAAATGCTAAACTGAGTCTTTGGCTTAGGGTATTAGGCAAGCATGCAGGTAGGGTTATAGGATTGTGTTCGTAACTTCAGGTACGGGCCACCTCATCGCTTGATTCCATAAATTGACACATTGTGCTGTGGGTAGCAGCTTACGGCCATACCACCCTGAGCACGCCTGACCTCGTCTGATCTCGGAAGCTAAGCAGGGCTGGGCTTGGTTAGTACTTGGATGGGAGACTGCCTGGGAATACCTGGTGCTGTAAGCCTTTCATTTTCATGTCATTGAACTGCTTTTGATCCAGAGAAGGGGTGTATTAAAATACCCAAAGCAGCTGCCCATTAATGAGGGCACATTAACGACATTGCTTTTGGCTGTTTTCACCAATGTCTTGTTCTGCTGGCTGAGGCCACCTACAACACACCAGGGCCAGTGCTGCTGGCCGAGGCTAACTACACCACACCAGGCCCTGTTCTGTTTCCTGGGGCCATCTTCAAAAATCCAGGCCCTGTTCTGCTGGATAAATGCTAAACTGAGTCTTTGGCTTAGGGTATTAGGCAAGCATGCAGGTAGGGTTATAGGATTGTGTTCGTAACTTCAGGTACTGGCCACCTCATCACTTGATTCCATAAATTGACACATTGTGCTGTGGGCAGCACTTTACTGCCATACCACCCTGAGCACGCCTGACCTCGTCTGATCTCGGAAGCTAAGCAGGGCTGGGCTTGGTTAGTACTTGGCTGGGAGACTGCCTGGGAATACCTGGTGCTGTAAGCCTTTCATTTTCATGTCATTGAACTGCTTTTGATCCAGAGAAGGGGTGTATTAAAAGACCCAAAGCAGCTGCCCATCAATGAGGGCACATTAACGACATTGCTTTTGGCTGTTTTCACCAATGTCTTGTTCTGCTGGCTGAGGCCACCTATAACACACCAGGGCCAGTGCTGCTGGCCGAGGCTAACTACACCACACCAGGCCCTGTTCTGGTTCCTGAAGCCATCTTCAAAAATCCAGGGCCTGTGCTGCTGGATAAATGCTAAACTGAGTCTTTGGGTTTGGGTATTAGGCAAGCATGCAGGCAGGGTTATAGGATTGTGTTCGTAACTTCAGGTACTGGCCACCTCATCACTTGATTCCATAAATTGACACATTGTGCTGTGGGCAGCAGCTTACGGCCATACCACCCTGAGCACGCCTGACCTCGTCTGATCTCGGAAGCTAAGCAGAGCTGGGCTTGGTTAGTACTTGGATGGGAGACTGCCTGGGAATACCTGGTGCTGTAAGCCTTTCATTTTCATGTCATTGAACTACTTTTGATCCAGAGAAGGGGTGTATTGAAAGACCCAAAGCAGCTGCCGATTAATGAGGGCACATTAACGACATTGCTTTTGGCTGTTTTCACCAATGTCTTGTTCTGCCTGCTGAGGCCACCTACAACACACCAGGGCCAGTGCTGCTGGTAGAGGCTAACTACACCACACCAGGCCCTGTGCTGGTTCCTGAGGCCATCTTCAAAAATCCAGGTCCTGTGCTGCTGGATAAATGCTAAACTGAGTCTTTGGGTTAGGGTATTAGGCAAGCATGCATGTAGGGTTATAGGATTGTGTTCGTAACTTCAGGTACTGGCCACCTCATCACTTGATTCCATAAATTGACACATTGTGCTGTGGGCAGCAGCTTACGGCCAAACCACCCTGAGCACGCCTGACCTCGTCTGATCTCGGAAGCTAAACAGGGCTGGGATTGGTTAGTACTTGGATGGGAGACTGCCTGGGAATACCTGGTGCTGTAAGCCTTTCATTTTCATGTCATTGAACTGCTTTTGATCCAGAGAAGGGGTGTATTAAAAGACCCAAAGCAGCTGCCCATTAATAAGGGCACATTAACGACATTGCTTTTGGCTGTTTTCACCAATGTCTTGTTCTGCTGGCTGAGGCCACCTACAACACACCAGGGCCAGTGCTGCTGGCCGAGGCTAACTACACCACACCAGGCCCTGTGCTGGTTCCTGAGGCCATCTTCAAAAATCCAGGTCCTGTGCTGCTGGATAAATGCTAAACTGAGTCTTTGGCTTAGGGTATTAGGCAAGCATGCAGGTAGGGTTATAGGATTGTGTTCGTAACTTCAGGTACTGGCCACCTCATCACTTGATTCCATAAATTGGCACATTGTGCTGTGGGCAGCAGCTTACGGCCAAACCACCCTGAGCACGCCTGACCTCGTCTGATCTCGGAAGCTAAGCAGAGCTGGGCTTGTTTAGTACTTGAAAGGTAGACTGCCTCGGAATACCTGGTGGTGTAAGCCTTTCATTTTCATGTCATTGAACTGCTTTTGATCCAGAGAAGGGGTGTATTAAAAGACCCAAAGCAGCTGCCCATTAATGAGGGCACATTAACGACATTGCTTTTGGCTGTTTTCACCAATGTCTTGTTCTGCTGGCTGAGGCCACCTACAACACACCAGGGCCAGTGCTGCTGGCCAAGGCTAACTACACCACACCAGGCCCTGTGCTGGTTCCTGAGGCCATCTTCAAAAATCCAGGGCCTGTGCTGCTAAACTGAGTCTTTGGGTTAGGGTATTAGGCAAGCATGCAGGTAGGGTTATAGGATTGTGTTCGTAACTTCAGGTACTGGCCACCTCATCACTTGATTCCATAAATTGACACATTGTGCTGTGGGCAGCAGCTTACGGCCATACCACCCTGAGCACGCCTGACCTCGTCTGATCTCGGAAGTTAAGCAGGGCTGGGCTTGGTTAGTACTTGGATGGGAGACTTCCTGGGAATACCTGGTGCTGTAAGCCTTTCATTTTCATGTCATTGAACTGCTTTTGATCCAGAGAAGGGGTGTATTAAAAGACCCAAAGCAGCTGCCCATTAATGAGGGCACATTAACGACATTGCTTTTGGCTGTTTTCACCAATGTCTTGTTCTGCTGGCTGAGGCCACCTACAACACACCAGGGCCAGTGCTGCTGGCCGAGGCTAACTACACCACACCAGGCCCTGTGCTGGTTCCTGAGGCCATCTTCAAAAATCCAGGGCCTGTGCTGCTGGATAAATGCTAAACTGAGTCTTTGGGTTAGGGTATTAGGCAAGCATGCAGGTAGGGTTATAGGATTGTGTTCGTAACTTCAGGTACTGGCCACCTCATCACTTGATTCCATAAATTGACACATTGTGCTGTGGGCAGCAGCTTACGGCCATACCACCCTGAGCACGCCTGACCTCGTCTGATCTCGGAAGCTAAGCAGGGCTGGGCTTGGTTAGTACTTGGATGGGAGACTGCCTGGGAATACCTGGTGCTGTAAGCCTTTCATTTTCATGTCATTGAACTGCTTTTGATCCAGAGAAGGGGTGTATTAAAAGACCCAAAGCACCTGCCCATTAATGAGGGCACATTAACGACATTGCTTTTGGCTGTTTTCACCAATGTCTTGTTCTGCTGGCTGAGGCCACCTACAACACACCAGGGCCAGTGCTGCTGGCCAAGGCTAACTACACCACACCAGGCCCTGTGCTGGTTCCTGAGGCCATCTTCAAAAATCCAGGTCCTGTGCTGCTGGATAAATGCTAAATTGACTGTTTGGGTTAGGGTATGAGGCAAGCATGCAGGTAGGGTTATAGGATTGTGTTCGTAACTTCAGGTACTGGCCACCTCATCACTTGATTCCATAAATTGACACATTGTGCTGTGGGCATCAGCTTACGGCCATACCACCCTGAGCACGCCTGACCTCGTCTGATCTCAGACGTTAAGCAGGGCTGGGCTTGTTTAGTACTTGGATGGGAGACTGCCTGGGAATACCTGGTGCTGTAAGCCTTTCATGTCATTGAACTGCTTTTGATCCAGAGAAGGGGTGTATTAAAAGACCCAAAGCACCTGCCCATTAATGAGGGCACATTAACGACATTGCTTTTGGCTGTTTTCACCAATGTCTTGTTCTGCTGGCTGAGGCCACATACAACACACCAGAGCCAGTGCCGCTGGCCGAGGCTAACTACACCATTCCAGGCCCTGTGCTGGTTCCTGAGGCCATCTTCAAAAATCCAGGGCCTGTGCTGCTGGATAAATGCTAAACTGAGTCTTTGGCTTACGGTATTAGGCAAGCATGCAGGTAGGGTTATAGGATTGTGTTCGTAACTTCAGGTACTGGCCACCTCATCACTTGATTCCATAAATTGACACATTGTGCTGTGGGCAGCAGCTTACGGCCATACCACCCTGAGCACCCCTGACCTCGTCTGATCTCGGAAGCTAAGCAGGGCTGGGCTTGGTTAGTACTTGGATGGGAGACTGCCTGGGAATACCTGGTGCTGTAAGCCTTTCATTTTCATGTCATTGAACTGCTTTTGATCCAGAGAAGGGGTGTATTAAAAGACCCAAAGCAGCTGCCCATTAATGAGGGCACATTAACGACATTGCTTTTGGCTGTTTTCACCAATGTCTTGTTCTGCTGGCTGAGGCCACCTACAACACACCAGGGCCAGTGCTGCTGGCCGAGGCTAACTACACCACACCAGGCCCTGTGCTGGTTCCTGAGGCCATCTTCAAAAATCCTGGGCCTGTGCTGCTGGATAAATGCTAAACTGAGTCTTTGGCTTAGGGTATTAGGCAAGCATGCAGGTAGGGTTATAGGATTGTATTCGTAACTTCAGGTACTGGCCACCTCATCACTTGATTCCATAAATTGAAACATTGTGTTGTGGGCAGCAGCTTACGGCCATACCACCCTGAGCACGCCTGACCTCGTCTGATTTCGGAAGCTAAGCAGGGCTGGGCTTGGTTAGTACTTGGATGGGAGACTGCCTGGGAATACCTGGTGCTGTAAGCCTTTCATTTTCATGTCATTGAACTGCTTTTGATCCAGAGAAGGGGTGTATTAAAAGACCCAAAGCAGCTGCCCATTAATGAGGGCACATTAACGACATTGCTTTTGGCTGTTTTCACCAATGTCTTGTTCTGCTGGCTGAGGCCACCTACAACACACCAGGGCCAGTGCTGCTGGCCGAGGCTAACTACACCACACCAGGCCCTGTGCTGGTTCCTGAGGCCATCTTCAAAAATCCAGGGCCCGTGCTGCTGGATAAATGCTAAACTGAGTCTTTGGGTTAGGGTATTAGGCAAGCATGCAGGTAGGGTTATAGGATTGTGTTCGTAACTTCAGGTACTGGCCACCTCATCACTTGATTCCATAAATTGACACATTGTGCTGTGGGCAGCAGCTTACGGCCATACCACCCTGAGCACGCCTGACCTCGTCTGATCTCGGAAGCTAAGCAGAGCTGGGCTATGTTAGTACTTGGATGGGAGACTAACTGGGAATACCTGGTGCTGTAAGCCTTTCATTTTCTTGTCATTGAACTGCTTTTGATCCAGAGAAGGGGTGTATTAAAAGACCCAAAGCAGATGCCCATTAATGAGGGCACATTAACAACATTGCTTTTGGCTGTTTTCACCAATGTCTTGTTCTGCTGGCTGAGGCTACCTACAACACACCAGGGCCAGTGCTGCTGGCCGAGGCTAACTACACCACACCAGGCCCTGTGCTGGTTCCTGAGGCCATCTTCAAAAATCCAGGGCCTGTGCTGCTGGATAAATGCTAAACTGAGTCTTTGGCTTAGGGTATTAGGCAAGCATGCAGGTAGGGTTATAGGATTGTGTTCGTAACTTCAGGTACTGGCCACCTCATCACTTGATTCCATAAATTGACACATTGTGCTGTGGGCAGCAGCTTACGGCCATACCACCCTGAGCACGCCTGACCTCGTCTGATCTCGGAAGCTAAGCAGGGCTGGGCTTGGTTAGTACTTGGATGGCAGACTGCCTGGGAATACCTGGTGCTGTAAGCCTTTCATTTTCATGTCATTGAACTGCTTTTGATCCAGAGAAGGGGTGTATTAAAAGACCCAAAGCAGCTGCCCATTAATGAGGGCACATTAACGACATTGCTTTTGGCTGTTTTCACCAATGTCTTGTTTTGCTGGCTGAGGCCATTTACAACACACCAGGGCCAGTGCTGCTGGCCGAGGCTAACTACACCACACCAGGCCCTGTGCTGGTTCCTGAGGCCATCTTCAAAAATCCAGGGCCTGTGCTGCTGGATAAATGCTAAACTGAGTCTTTGGCTTAGGGTATTAGGCAAGCATGCAGGTAGGGTTATAGGATTGTGTTCGTAACTTCAGGTACTGGCCACCTCATCACTTGATTCCATAAATTGACACATTGTGCTATGGGCAGCAGCTTACGGCCATACCACCCTGAGCACCCCTGACCTCGTCTGATCTCGGAAGCTAAGCAGGGCTGGGCTTGGTTAGTACTTGGATGGGAGACTTTCTGGGAATACCTGGTGCTGTAAGCCTTTCATTTTCATGTCATTGAACTGCTTTTGATCCAGAGAAGGGGTGTATTAAAAGACCCAAAGCAGCTGCCCATTAATGAGGGCACATTAACGACATTGGTTTTGGCTGTTTTCACCAATGTCTTGTTCTGCTGGCTGAGGCCACCTACAACACACCAGGGCCAGTGCTGCTGGCCGAGGCTAACTACACCACACCAGGCCCTGTGCTGGTTCCTGAGGCCATCATCAAAATTCCAGGGCCTGTGCTGCTGGATAAATGCTAAACTGAGTCTTTGGCTTAGGGTATTAGGCAAGCATGCAGGTAGGGTTATAGGATTGTGTTCGTAACTTCAGGTACTGGCCACCTCATCACTTGATTCCATAAATTGACACATTGTGCTGTGGGCAGCAGCTTACGGCCATACCACCCTGAGCACGCCTGACCTCGTCTGATCTCGGAAGCTAAGCAGGGCTGGGCTTGGTTAGTACTTGGATGGGAGACTGCCTGGGAATACCTGGTGCTGTAAGCCTTTCATTTTCATGTCATTGAACTGCTTTTGATCCAGAGAAGGGGTGTATTAAAAGACCCAAAGCAGATGCCCATTAATGATGGCACATTAACGACATTGCTTTTGGCTGTTTTCACCAATGTCTTGTTCTGCTGGCTGAGGCCACCTACAACAGACCAGGGCCAGTGCTGCTGGCCGAGGCTAACAACACCACACCATGCCCTGTGCTGGTTCCTGAGGCCATCTTCAAAAATCCAGGGCCTGTGCTGCTGGATAAATGCTAAACTGAGTCTTTGGCTTAGGGTATTAGGCAAGCATGCAGGTAGGGTTATAGGATTGTGTTCGTAACTTCAGGTACTGGCCACCTCATCACTTGATTCCATAAATTGACACATTGTGCTGTGGGCAGCAGCTTACGGCCATACCACCCTGAGCACGCCTGACCTCGTCTGATCTCGGAAGCTAAGCAGGGCTGGGCTTGGTTAGTACTTGGATGGGAGACTAACTGGGAATACCTGGTGCTGTAAGCCTTCCATTTTCATGTCATTGAACTGCTTTTGATCCAGAGAAGGGGTGTATTAAAAGACCCAAAGCAGATGCCCATTAATGAGGGCACATTAACAACATTGCTTTTGGCTGTTTTCACCAATGTCTTGTTCTGCTGGCTGAGGCCACCTACAAAACACCAGGGCCAGTGCTGCTGGCCGAGGCTAACTACACCACACCAGGCCCTGTGCTGGTTCCTGAGGCCATCTTCAAATTCCAGGTCCTGTGCTGCTGGATAAATGCTAAAATGAGTCTTTGGGTTAGGGTATTAGGCAAGCATGCAGGTAGGGTTATAGGATTGTGTTCGTAACTTCAGGTACTGGCCACCTCATCACTTGATTCCATAAATTGACACATTGTGCTGTGGGCAGCAGCTTACGGCCATACCACCCTGAGCACGCCTGACCTCGTCTGATCTCGGAAGCGAAGCAGGGCTGGGCTTGGTTAGTACTTGAATGGGAGACTAACTGGGAATACCTGGTGCTGTAAGCCTTTCATTTTCATGTCATTGAACTGCTTTTGATCCAGAGAAGGGGTGTATTAAAAGACCCAAAGCAGATGCCCATTAATGAGGGCACATTAACAACATTGCTTTTGGCTGTTTTCACCAATGTCTTGTTCTGCTGGCTGAGGCCACCTACAAAACACCAGGGCCAGTGCTGCTGGCCGAGGCTAACTACACCACACCAGGCCCTGTGCTGGTTCCTGAGGCCATCTTCAAATTCCAGGTCCTGTGCTTCTGGATAAATGCTAAAATGAGTCTTTGGGTTAGGGTATTAGGCAAGCATGCAGGTAGGGTTATAGGATTGTGTTCGTAATTTCAGGTACTGGCCACCTCATCACTTGATTCCATAAATTGAAACATTGTGCTGCGGGCAGCAGCTTACGGCCATACCACCCTGAGCACGCCTGACCTCGTCTGATCTCGGAAGCTAAGCAGGGCTGGCCTATGTTAGTACTTGGATGGGAGACTAACTGGGAATACCTGGTGCTGTAAGCCTTTCATTTTCATGTCATTGAACTGCTTTTGATCAAGAGAAGAGGTGTATTAAAAGACCCAAAGCAGATGCCCATTAATGAGGGCACATTAACAACATTGCTTTTGGCTGTTTTCACCAATGTCTTGTTCTGCTGGCTGAGGCCACCTACAACACACCAGGGCCAGTGCTGCTGGCCGAGGCTAACTACACCACACCAGGCCCTGTGCTGGTTCCTGAGGCCATCTTCAAAAATCCAGGGCCTGTGCTGCTGGATAAATGCTAAACTGAGTCTTTGGCTTAGGGTATTAGGCAAGCATGCAGGTAGGGTTATAGGATTGTGTTCGTAACTTCAGGTACTGGCCACCTCATCACTTGATTCCATAAATTGACACATTGTGCTGTGGGCAGCAGCTTACGGCCATACCACCCTGAGCACGCCTGACCTCGTCTGATCTCGGAAGCTAAGCAGGGCTGGGCTTGGTTAGTACTTGGATGGCAGACTGCCTGGGAATACCTGGTGCTGTAAGCCTTTCATTTTCATGTCATTGAACTGCTTTTGATCCAGAGAAGGGGTGTATTAAAAGACCCAAAGCAGCTGCCCATTAATGAGGGCACATTAACGACATTGCTTTTGGCTGTTTTCACCAATGTCTTGTTCTGCTGGCTGAGGCCACCTACAACACACCAGGGCCAGTGCTGCTGGCCGAGGCTAACTACACCACACCAGGCCCTGTGCTGGTTCCTGAGGCCATCTTCAAAAATCCAGGGCCTGTGCTGCTGGATAAATGCTAAACTGAGTCTTTGGCTTAGGGTATTAGGCAAGCATGCAGGTAGGGTTATAGGATTGTGTTCGTAACTTCAGGTACTGGCCACCTCATCACTTGATTCCATAAATTGACACATTGTGCTGTAGGGAGCAGCCTAGGGCCATACCACCCTGAGCACACCTGACCTCGTCTGATCTCGGAAGCTAAGCAGGGCTGGGCTTGGTTAGTACTTGGATGGGAGACTGCCTGGGAATACCTGGTGCTGTAAGCCTTTCATTTTCATGTCATTGAACTGCTTTTGATCCAGAGAAGGGGTGTATTAAAAGACCCAAAGCAGCTGCCCATTAATGAGGGCACATTAACGACATTGCTTTTGGCTGTTTTCACCAATGTCTTGTTCTGCTGGCTGAGGCCACTTACAACACACCAGGGCCAGTGCTGCTGGCCGAGGCTAACTACACTACACCAGGCCCTGTGCTGGTTCCTGAGGCCATCTTCAAAAATCCAGGGCCTGTGCTGCTGGATAAATGCTAAACTGAGTCTTTGGCTTAGGGTATTAGGCAAGCTTGCAGGTAGGGTTATAGGATTGTGTTCGTAACTTCAGGTACTGGCCACCTCATCACTTGATTCCATAAATTGACACATTGTGCTGTGGGCAGCAGCTTACGGCCATACCACCCTTAGCACGCCTGACCTCGTCTGATCTCAGAAGCTAAGCAGGGCTGGGCTTGTTTAGTACTTGGATGGGAGACTGCCTGGGAATACCTGGTGTTGTAAGCCTTTCATTTTCATGTCATTGAACTGCTTTTGATCCAGATAAGGGGTGTATAAGATAAGATAAGATAAGATAGAACTTTATTAATCCCTTGGGTAGGTTCCTCTGGGAAATTTGTTTTTCCAAAAAGCACAGCACCGACAGAAGTTACAGAGTCAAGAATATTATATATATATATATATATATATATACACACACACACACACATATATAAATACAAAGACATATATAGATAAAATATACAAAGGGGATAAATAGAATAAATAGGGATAAAAATAAAAATAAAAATACAAGTGAATTGCACATTTCAAGTATGATTGTTAACAAAAAGTATTGCACAAAGGTATTACACAGTGAAGAGAAGAGGCACTACAGCTTAGTTGTTCCCCCCTCCTTTGTCCTCCTGTTTCCCCTCCCTCTCCCCTCCAGAGAGGAGTTAAACAGTTTGATGGCGTGTGGGACAAAGGAGTTTTTAAGTCTGTTGGTTCTTGTCTTTGGGAGAAGCAACCTGTCACTGAACAGACTCTTCTGGTTGTTTATGGCCGTGTGCAGAGGATGCCCAGCATTGTCCACAATATCCAGCAGCTTCTTTAGTGTCCTTTTCTCTGCCACTGTCACCAGAGTGTCCAGCTTCATGCCAACCACAGAGCCAGCCTTCCTGATCAGTTTTTCCAGCCTGGATGAGTCCTTCTTTGCTGTGCTGCTCCCCCAGCACACCACAGCATAGAAAAGTACTCCAGCAACCACCGACTGGTAAAACATCCTCAGGAGCTTCCTGCAGATGTTAAAAGACCTCAGCCTCCTGAGGAAGTACAGTCGGCTTTGGGCTTTTTTGTACAGGTGCTCTGTGTTGCATGACCAGTCCAGTTTATTGTCCACCCACAGCCCGAGGTACTTGTACTTGTTGACCACCTCCACCTCCTCCCCCTCTATCTGAACCGGCAGTGGACCTGCTCTGGACCTCCCAAAGTCCACAACCAGTTCCTTAGTCTTTGAGGTGTTGAGTTGCAGGTGGTTTGTGTGACTCCATGTGACAAAGTTCCTCACCCGACTTCTGTACTCCTCTTCCTGATCATCCCAGATACACCCCATGATGGCTGTGTCGTCTGCAAACTTCTGAATGTGACATAATTCAGAGTTGTAGCAGAAGTCAGAGGTGTACAGGGTGAAGAGAAGAGGGGACAGCACAGTTCCCTGTGGTGCTCCTGTGCTGCTGACCACAGTGTCAGACGTGATGTCCTTCAGCCTGACGTACTGTGGCCTGTCGGTGAGGTAGTCGGAGATCCAAGCCACCAGGCAGGGGTCCACCTCCATCCTGTTCAGTTTCTCCTGGAGCAGACAGGGCCGGATGATATTAAAGGCACTGGAAAAGTCAAGAAACAGGATCCTGACCGTGCCTTTTCCCCCATCGAGGTGTGAGTGGGCTCTATGCAGGAGGTACAAGATGGCATCCTCCACTCCCACACCCGACTTGTAGGCGAACTGTAGTGGGTCCTGGGCCTGTTGTACCTGTGGTCGGAGGAGGTTGAGGAAGAGCCGCTCTAGAGTCTTCATAAGATGTGATGTCAGTGCCACCGGTCGGAAGTCATTCAGCTCATTGGGCCGGTTCCTTTTGGGGACCGGGACGATGCAGGATGTCTTCCATAGGGTGGGCACTCTCCCCAGTCGCAGACTGAGATTGAAGACTCGTTGTAGCGGCTCCCCAAGTTCAGCAGAACACGCCTTTAGCATCCTCGGACACACCTTGTCTGGACCTGCTGCCTTTCTGGGGCGAAGCTTCCTCAGTTGTCTCCTGACCTGATCCACTGTGACACTGGGAGATGATTGGAAGGAGGGGGGGGAAGATGTCCTGCTGCTGAGAGAGGGATTGGAGGAGGGGGGTGTCATCATAGTGTCAGGAAGGGGGGGAAGCAAGGGAGGTAGGAGAGTGGGGAGAGGGCTCTGTAGTGAAGGTGAGGGTGAGGGTGAGGGTGGGGGGGTTGTGGGCTGGTCAAACCTGTTGAAGAAGTTGTTGAGTTCGTTTGCCTTCTCCACAGTCCCCCCCACTGTGCTGTTCTTGGTGTTGTGGCCTGTGATGGTTTTCACACCATTCCAGACCTCCCTCATATTGTTCCTCTCCAACTTCTGCTCCACCTTCCTCCTGTAGGTGTCCTTTGCTTCCCTCAGGCAGCGTTTCACCTCCCGCTGTGCTGCTTTCATCTCCTCCTTCACTTTGCTCCTGAAAGCCTTCTTCTTCATGTTGAGGACAGCTTTGACTTCCTGTGTTACCCACGGTTTGTTATTAGGGTAACACCGTACCGTCTTAGCAGGGGCGACCGTGTCCACACAAAAGTTGAGGTAGTCTGTAAGACAGTGTGTCGCCCCCTCTATGTCCTCACCATGTGGGCTCAGAAGCACGTCCCAGTCTGTGGTGTCATAACAGTCTCTCAGAGCATCCTCTTTTTCTGGGGTCCATCTCCTGATGGAGCGTGTTGTGACAGGCTGCCTTTGGACGAGGGGTGTGTATTGTGGCTGTAGGTAAACCAGGTTGTGGTCTGACTTCCCTAGTGGGGGGAGGGGGGTGGCTCTGTATGCATCTCTCACATTAGCATACAGTAGGTCAATTGTCCTGTTGCTCCTTGTGGGACAATTCACAAACTGGTGAAAAGCAGCCAGAGTAGAATCCAGTGTGGCATGATTAAAGTCTCCAGATATAATAATGAAAGCTTCGGGGTGTTGTGTCTGGAGTCTTGCTGTGACTGTGTGTATTTTCTCACAGGCAGCTGTTGCGTCGGCCCTCGGAGGGATGTAAACACACACACAGATCACATGACTGAACTCCCGAGGTAGATAATATGGCCGCAAGCTAACAGCTAGCAGCTCCAGGTCCGGACGGCATACCGAAACTTTAACGGAGACGTGTCCGGGGTTGCAGTATCTGTTGTTAACGTAGACAATGAGTCCCCTACCTCTGCTTTTTCCGCTGGCCTGCGTGTCCCTATCGGCTCTCACGGATGTGAAACCGCATAGGTCTATGTTAGCTTGTGGCGTTAGCTCGGTTAGCCACGTCTCCGTGAAGATAAACAAACTGCACTCACGGTATAGTCGGTGGTTGTTCAGAGCACACAGTTCGTCCATTTTATTCGGTAGCGAGTTCACGTTGCCCATTATCACTGTCGGGATTGATGGTTTGAATCGCCTCCGGTGATCCGCTTTTCTCGCTCCAGCCTTGCAGCCTCTGTAGCTCCTCTTTATCTCAGCCGGGATGTTGTGTCGCATGCCGGTCTGTCCCTTTGTTCTTAGAGCCAGCAGCTCCGCTCTCGAGTAGATGAAGGAGCTGGTTCCAGAAGTTTTAAAAAGTGCATTATCCATCTTGTATCGCTATATCTAAGAGGTAGAAGTACAGTAACTAGAGGAAGGTGAAATAAAGTTTGAAAGCCTAGTCTAAAAAAGTTAAAAGTTAAGAAAAAGTGCGGTGTTGCAGAGCTACTTGGAAAGGCTGCCGTCACTCCAGCGCCATCTTGAATGAAATACTATAGTATTAAAAGACCCAAAGCAGATGCCCATTAATGAGGGCACATTAACAACATTGCTTTTGGCTGTTTTCACCAATGTCTTGTTCTGCTGGCTGAGGCCACCTACAACACACCAGGGCCAGTGCTGCTGGCCGAGGCTAACTACACCACACAAGGCCCTGTGCTGGTTCCTGAGGCCATCTTCAAAAATCCATGGCCTGTGATGCTGGATAAATGCTAAACTGAGTCTTTGGGTTAGGGTATTAGGCAAGCATGCAGGTAGGGTTATAGGATTGTGTTCGTAACTTCAGGTACTGGCCACCTCATCACTTGATTCCATAAATTGACACATTGTGCTGTGGGCAGCAGCTTACGGCCATACCACCCTGAGCACGCCTGATCTCGGAAGCAAAGCAGGGCTGGGCTTGGTTAGTACTTGGATGGGAGACTGCCTGGGAATACCTGGTGCTGTAAGCCTATCATTTTTATGTCATTGAACTGCTTTTGATCCAGAGAAGGGGTGTATTAAAAGACCCAAAGCAGATGCCCATTAATGAGGGCACATTAACAACATTGCTTTTGGCTGTTTTCACCAATGTCTTGTTCTGCTGGCTGAGGCTACCTACAACACACCAGGGCCAGTGCTGCTGGCCGAGGCTAACTACACCACACCAGGCCCTGTGCTGGTTCCTGAGGCCATCTTCAAAAATCCAGGG
>NC_142106.1:48842500-48865000 GCF_056152115.1 Neolamprologus brichardi | reverse complement strand
ACTGCTTTTGATCCAGAGAAGGGGTGTATTACAGTTTTTTCTGATTGCTTAAGCACATTTTTTGTAACTATTGGCTATTTTTTCAAAACTCTACACACAAATAAGAAAACCTGTCACCCAATTATCAAAACATTGTAGTTCTCTTGCAAAAGCAAACACAGCTAGATTAACTCTTCACACCTTCGTAAAAATGGTGTTTCCGTATCAAACAGTACACACAAGCCATCATCTACTAAGCACACAATGCGCCAACTGCACACTGATGGTATGAATAAAAAACACATCTGGCTTTTGCTTTCTCTGTGCAGAAGGTAGGCTATGTCAGTTAACTTCAAGTACTGGTGTTTATTCACACACATCAAAACAAACACAAGTGTTTATATCCAAGTATAGGATTATTTGCAATCGCCATATTGACTATATGGGTTTCTTGGTCTGCAGTGAACATGCTTCCTCTGCCCCAGCATCTGGTCGTCTAGCAATTCTGTAAAGTAACAATTTCAGTATTTTTACATCTATGGTATTGTTGTGTTTCTCATTAGCATATGGCAGTGCTACAAATCTTAGTGCAAAGTGACTGCACTAACCGATTCTCATTTCAAAATTTCCGTATGATGCTTGCTACAGTGTAGCGGCGCGAGTTAGGCTGGACCCGTTGGCCAGCTTCCCTCAGGGTCATTCCACGGTTGATTACACGGTCCACTATTGTAGCTCTGATGTCATCAGCAATTCTATGTCTTACTCTTCTTACCCTTCCTCGTCCTCCTCTCCTCCCTCCTCATCCTCCTCTTGCTCCTCCTTGTCCTTGTCGTCCTCTTTTTCCTACTTCTTCACCTCCACGTCCTCTTCCTCGGCCTCCTCTACTTCTCACTCTTCCAGCTCCCTCCATTGTTCTCCACACACAGAGCTTACCTGTATTATAGTGCTTGGGCTGATTGCAAAGTGAACTAATTATCTAAAAAAGTTTTCACATGTGACAGTGTGCCAGACAGTTGGCAAAATAGTGTAAATAATGGCCGTAAATGTGTATAGTTTTGCTAGGAGTGCGTTGATCATTTGGAAATTGAGTGCAAAGCAGTGAGTTGTGTTTACAGTTCTGCAAAAAGAGTGCTGTGCAGTGGATTGTAGCTACAGGTTTGCAAAGTGTGTGTTACAAAATGGCAAACTGAGTGCAAAGCAGTGTTTGTGCTTTTAGTTTTGCAAACTCAGTGAGTGGTTTTGCTATAAGTATTAATAGTTTTAGAAAATGTGCTATAAGAATCACAGTTAGGGTTTAAGCATTCAGCAAAAACTGTAAGAATGGAGAGTATGGAGGGAGGTTGAGTGCCATGAAGGATGGGTGGTCTGTAAACCAGTTGCGGACCAAAGCAGCCCTATGGAAACTAACATTGTCCCATATGATGACATATCGGGTCTGCTCTGGTCTCTGAACAGTGAGCATGTCATGCAAGGTGTCCAGGAATGCAATAATGTGTGCAGTGTTGTATGGGCCTATGGTTGCATGATGGTGAACAACACCATTTTGGCTTATAGCTGCACACATGGTTATGTTACCACCACGTTGTCCTGGGACATTGATGATGGCACGGTGTCCAATTATGTTCCTGCCACGTCTCCTGGTTTTACTGAGGTTAAAACCGGCCTCATCTACAAAAAGTAGCTCATGTCCCGTTGCATCTGCTTCTAGTTCCATCACTCTCTGGACAAGACAAAACAAATGCAACACATCAGGCCCATGCACAGCACTACAGTATGCACTTCCAAATTCAGAACCAATGACACTAGCTTACCTGCACATAGTCATATCGCAGTTGCTTTACAAGTTCTGTGTTTCTCTCGAAAGGAACTCTGTAAATTTGCTTCATTCTTATTCTGTGGCGCGCAAGTACACGACTTAGTGCAGAAATGCTTGCACTGTGTATATTTTGAAAGATGGTGTCATTATCAATTATGCGCTGCTGTATTTCGCGCAGTCTTATTGCATTATTGGCAATCACCATGTTCACTATATGGGTCTCTTGCTCTGGAGTGAACATTCTGCCTCTGCCCCCAACATCTGGACGTCTAGCAATTCTGTAAAGTAACAATTTCAGTATTTTTGCAAGTATGGTACTGTTGTCTTTCTCATTAGAGTATGGCAGCGCTACAAAGTACTTACCGATTCTCATTTCGAAATGTCCTAATGATGCTTGCCACAGTGTAGCGGCTCAGTTTAGGCTGAACCCGTTGGCCAGCTTCCCTCAGGGTCATCCCATGGTTGATGACATGGTCCACTATTGTAGCTCTGATGTCATCAGTTATTCTGTTTCTTACTCTTCTTACCCTTCCTCTTTCCCCTCCTCGTCCTCTTCTTGCTCCTCCTTGTCCTCTTCCTCTAACTTCCTCTAACCCTCTTGCTTCTTCACCTCCATGTCCTCTTCCTCCAACTTCTTCACCTCCACGTCCTCTTCCTCAAACTTCTTCACCTCCACGTCCTCTTCCTCCAACTTCTTCACCTCCACGTCCTCTCCCTCGGCCTCCTCTGATTCTCACTCTTCTCACTCTTACTGCTCCTTCCATTGTACTCCACATAGACAGCTTACCTGTGGCCTGTTTATAGTGCTTAGGCTGATTGCAAAGTGAACTAATTATCTAAAAAAGTTTTCACATGTGACAGTGTGCCAGACAGTTGGCAAAATAGTGTAAATAATAGCCTTAAATGTGTATAGTTTTGGTAGGAGTGCGTTGATCATTTGGAAATTGAGTGTAAAGCAGTGAGTTGTGTTTACAGTTCTGCAAAAAGAGTGCTGTGCAGTTGATTGTAGCTACAGGTTTGCAAAGTGTGTGTTACAAAATGGCAAACTGAGTGCAAAGCAGTATTTGTGCTTTTAGTTTTGCAAACTCAGTGAGTGGTTTTGCTATAAGTATTAATAGTTTTAGAAATTGTGCTATAAGAATCACAGTTAGGGTTTAAGCATTCAGAAAAAACTGTAAAAGACCCAAAGCAGATGCCCATTAATGAGGGCACATTAACAACATTGCTTTTGGCTGTTTTCACCAATGTCTTGTTCTGCTGGCCGAGGCTAACTACACCACACCAGGCCCTGTGCTGGTTCCTGAGGCCATCTTCAAAAATCCAGGGCCTGTGCTGCTGGATAAATGCTAAACTGAGTCTTTGGCTTAGGGTATTAGGCAAGCATGCAGGTAGGGTTATAGGATTGTGTTCGTAACTTCAGGTACTGGCCACCTCATCACTTGATTCCATAAATTGACACATTGTGCAGTGGGCAGCAGCTTACGGCCATACCACCCTGAGCACGCCTGACCTCGTCTGATCTCGGAAGCTAAGCAGGGCTGGGCTTGGTTAGTACTTGGATGGGAGACTGCCTGGGAATACCTGGTGCTTTAAGCCTTTCATTTTCATGTCATTGAACTGCTTTTGATCCAGAGAAGGGGTGTATTAAAAGACCCAAAGCAGCTGCCCATTAATGAGGGCACATTAACGACATTGCTTTTGGCTGTTTTCACAAAGTTCTTGTTCTGCTGGCTGAGGCCACCTACAACACACCAGGGCCAGTGCTGCTGGCCGAGGCTAACTACACCACACCAGGCCCTGTGCTGGTTCCTGAGGCCATCTTCAAAAATCCAGGGCCTGTGCTGCTGGATAAATGCTAAACTGAGTCTTTGGCTTAGGGTATTAGGCAAGCATGCAGGTAGGGTTATAGGATTGTGTTCGTAACTTCAGGTACTGGCCACCTCATCACTTGATTCCATAAATTGACACATTGTGCTGTGGGCAGCAGCTTACGGCCATACCACCCTGAGCACGCCTGATCTCGGAAGCTAAGCAGGGCTGGGCTTGGTTAGTACTTGGATGGGAGACTGCCTGGGAATACCTGGTGCTGTAAGCCTTTCATTTTCATGTCATTGAAATGCTTTTGATCCAGAGAAGGGGTCTATTAAAAGACCCAAAGCAGCTGCCCATTAATGAGGGCACATTAACGACATTGCTTTTGGCTGTTTTCACCAATGTCTTGTTCTGCTGGCTGAGGCCACCTACAACACACCAGGGCCAGTGCTGCTGGCCGAGGCTAACTACACCACACCAGGCCCTGTGCTGGTTCCTGAGGCCATCTTCAAAAATCCAGGGCCTGTGCTGCTGGATAAATGCTAAACTGAGTCTTTGGCTTAGGGTATTAGGCAAGCATGCAGGTAGGGTTATAGGATTGTGTTCGTAACTTCAGGTACTGGCCACCTCATCACTTGATTCCATAAATTGACACATTGTGCTTTGGGCAGCAGCTTACGGCCATACCACCCTGAGCACGCCTGACCTCGTCTGATCTCGGAAGCTAAGCAGGGCTGGGCTTGGTTAGTACTTGGATGGGAGACTGCCTGGGAATACCTGGTGCTGTAAGCGTTTCATTTTCATGTCATTGAACTGCTTTTTATCCAGAGAAGGGGTGTATTAAAAGACCCAAAGCAGCTGCCCATTAATGAGGGCACATTAACGACATTGCTTTTGGCTGTTTTCACCAATGTCTTGTTCTGCTGGCTGAGGCCACCTACAACACACCAGGCCCTGTGCTCGTTCCTGAGGCCATCTTCAAAAATCAAGGGCCCGTGCTGCTGGATAAATGCTAAACTGAGACTTTGGGTTAGGGTATTAGGCAAGCATGCAGGTAGGGTTATAGGATTGTGTTCGTAACTTCAGGTACTGGCCACCTCATCACTTGATTCCATAAATTGACACATTGTGCTGTGGGCAGCAGCTTACGGCCATACCACCCTGAGCACGCCTGACCTCGTCTGATCTCGGAAGCTAAGCAGGGCTGGGCTTGGTTAGTACTTGGATGGGAGACTGCCTGGGAATACCTGGTGCTGTAAGCCTTTCATTTTCATGTCATTGAACTGCTTTTGATCCAGAGAAGGGGTGTATTAAAAGACCCAAAGCAGCTGCCCATTAATGAGGGCACATTAACGACATTGCTTTTGGCTGTTTTCACCAATGTCTTGTTCTGCTGGCTGA
Source organism: Neolamprologus brichardi (assembly GCF_056152115.1). Lineage (NCBI taxonomy): Eukaryota > Metazoa > Chordata > Actinopteri > Cichliformes > Cichlidae > Neolamprologus > Neolamprologus brichardi. The sequence continues at coordinate 48,859,992 of NC_142106.1, read as the reverse complement.
GGCCACCTACAACACACCAGGGCAAGTGCTGCTGGCCGAGGCTAACTACACCACACCAGGCCCTGTGCTGGTTCCTGAGTCCATCTTCAAAAATCCAGGGCCTGTGCTGCTGGATAAATGCTAAACTGAGTCTTTGGCTTAGGGTATTAGGCAAGCATGCAGGTAGGGTTATAGGATTGTGTTCGTAACTTCAGGTACTGGCCACCTCATCACTTGATTCCATAAATTGACACATTGTGCTGTGGGCAGCAGCTTACGGCCATACCACCCTGAGCACGCCTGACCTCGTCTGATCTCGGAAGCTAAGCAGGGCTGGGCTTGGTTAGTACTTGGATGGGAGACTGCCTGGGAATACCTGGTGCTGTAAGCCTTTCATTTTCATGTCATTGAACTGCTTTTGATCCAGAGAAGGGGTGTATTAAAAGACCCAAAGCAGCTGCCCATTAATGAGGGCACATTAACGACATTGCTTTTGGCTGTTTTCACAAATGTCTTGTTCTGCTGGCTGAGGCCACCTACAACACACCAGGGCCAGTGCTGCTGGCCGAGGCTAACTACACCACACCAGGCCCTGTGCTGGTTCCTGAGGCCATCTTCAAAGATCCAGGGCCTGTGCTGCTGGATAAATGCTAAACTGAGTCTTTGGCTTAGGGTATTAGGCAAGCATGCAGGTAGGGTTATAGGATTGTGTTCGTAACTTCAGGTACTGGCCACCTCATCACTTGATTCCATAAATTGACACATTGTGCTGTGGGCAGCACCTTACGGCCATACCACCCTGAGCACGCCTGACCTCGTCTGATCTCGGAAGTTAAGCAGGGCTGGGCTTGGTTAGTACTTGGATGGGAGACTGCCTGGGAATACCTGGTGCTGTAAGCCTTTCATTTTCATGTCATTGAACTGCTTTTGATCCAGAGAAGGGCTGTATTAAAAGACCCAAAGCAGCTGCCCATTAATGAGGGCACATTAACGACATTGCTTTTGGCTGTTTTCACCAATGTCTTGTTCTGCTGGCTGAGGCCACCTACAACACACCAGGGCCAGTGTTGTTGGCCGAGGCTAACTACACCACACCAGGCCCTGTGCTGGTTCCTGAGGCCATCTTCAAAAATCCAGGGCCTGTGCTGCTGGATAAATGCTAAACTGAGTCTTTGGGTTAGGGTATTAGGCAAGCATGCAGGTAGGGTTATAGGATTGTGTTCGTAACTTCAGGTACTGGCCACCTCATCACTTGATTCCATAAATTGACACATTGTGTTCTGGGCAGCAGCTTACGGCCATACCACCCTGAGCACGCCTGACCTCGTCTTCTCTCGGAAGCTAAGCAGGGCTGGGCTTGGTTAGTACTTGGATGGGAGACTGCCTGGGAATACCTGGTGCTGTAAGCCTTTCATTTTCATGTCATTGAACTGCTTTTGATCCAGAGAAGGGGTGTATTAAAAGACCCAAAGCAGCTGCCCATTAATGAGGGCACATTAAAGACATTGCTTTTGGCTGTTTTCACCAATGTCTTGTTCTGCTGGCTGAGGCCACCTACAACACACCAGGGCCAGTGCTGCTGGCCGAGGCTTACTACACCACACCAGGCCCTGTGCTGGTTCCTGAGGCCATCTTCAAAAATCCAGGGCCTGTGCTGCTGGATGAATGCTAAACTGAGTCTTTGGCTTAGGGTATTAGGCAAGCATGCAGGTAGGGTTATAGGATTGTGTTCGTAACTTCAGGTAATGGCCACCTCATCACTTGATTCCATAAATTGACACATTGTGCTGTGGGCAGCAGCTTACGGCCATACCACCCTGAGCACGCCTGACCTCGTCTGATCTCGGAAGCTAAGCAGGGCTGGGCTTGGTTAGTACTTGGATGGGAGACTGCCTGGGAATACCTGGTGCTGTAAGCCTTTCATTTTCATGTCATTGAACTGCTTTTGATTCAGAGAAGGGGTGTATTAAAAGACCCAAAGCAGCTTCCCATTAATGAGGGCACATTAACAACATTGCTTTTGGCTGTTTTCACCAATGTCTTGTTCTGCTGGCTGAGGCCACCTACAACACACCAGGGCAAGTGCTGCTGGCCAAGGCTAACTACACCACACCAGGCCCTGTGCTGGTTCCTGAGGCCATCTTCAAAAATCCAGGTCCTGTGCTGCTGGATAAATGCTAAACTGAGTCTTTGGGTTAGGGTATGAGGCAAGCATGCAGGTAGGTTTATAGGATTGTGTTCGTAACTTCAGGTACTGGCCACCTCATCACTTGATTCCATAAATTGACACATTGTGCTGTGGGCAGCAGCTTAAAGGCCATACCACCCTGAGCACGCCTGACCTCGTCTGATCTCGGAAGCTAAGCAGGGCTGGGCTTGGTTAGTACTTGGATGGGAGACTGCCTGGGAATACCTGGTGCTGTAAGCCTTTCATTTTCATGTCATTAAACTGCTTTTGATCCAGAGAAGGGGTGTATTAAAATACCCAAAGCAGCTGCGCATTAATGAGGGCACATTAACGACATTGCTTTCGCTGTTTTCACCAATGTCTTGTTCTGCTGGCTGAGGCCACCTACAACACACCAGGGCCAGTGCTGCTGGCCGAGGCTAACTACACCACACCAGGCCCTGTGCTGGTTCCTGAGGCCATCTTCAAAAATCCAGGGCCTGTGCTGCTGGATAAATGCTAAACTGAGTCTTTGGCTTAGGGTATTAGGCAAGCCTGCAGGTAGGGTTATAGGATTGTGTTCGTAACTTCAGGTACTGGCCACCTCATCACTTGATTCCATAAATTGACACATTGTGCTGTGGGCAGCAGCTTACGGCCATACCACCCTGAGCACGCCTGACCTCGTCTTCTCTCGGAAGCTAAGCAGGGCTGGGCTTGGTTAGTACTTGGATGGGAGACTGCCTGGGAATACCTGGTGCTGTAAGCCTTTCATTTTCATGTCATTGAACTGCTTTTGATCCAGAGAAGGGGTGTATTAAAAGACCCAAAGCAGCTGCCCATTAATGAGGGCACATTAAAGACATTGCTTTTGGCTGTTTTCACCAATGTCTTGTTCTGCTGGCTGAGGCCACCTACAACACACCAGGGCCAGTGCTGCTGGCCGAGGCTTACTACACCACACCAGGCCCTGTGCTGGTTCCTGAGGCCATCTTCAAAAATCCAGGGCCTGTGCTGCTGGATGAATGCTAAACTGAGTCTTTGGCTTAGGGTATTAGGCAAGCATGCAGGTAGGGTTATAGGATTGTGTTCGTAACTTCAGGTAATGGCCACCTCATCACTTGATTCCATAAATTGACACATTGTGCTGTGGGCAGCAGCTTACGGCCATACCACCCTGAGCACGCCTGACCTCGTCTGATCTCGGAAGCTAAGCAGGGTTGGGCTTGGTTAGTACTTGGATGGGAGACTGCCTGGGAATACCTGGTGCTGTAAGCCTTTCATTTTCATGTCATTGAACTCCTTTTGATTCAGAGAAGGGGTGTATTAAAAGACCCAAAGCAGCTGCCCATTAATGAGGGCACATTAACGACATTGCTTTTGGCTGTTTTCACCAATGTCTTGTTCTGCTGGCTGAGGCCACCTACAACACACCAGGGCAAGTGCTGCTGGCCAAGGCTAACTACACCACACCAGGCCCTGTGCTGGTTCCTGAGGCCATCTTCAAAAATCCAGGGCCTGTGCTGCTGGATGAATGCTAAACTGAGTCTTTGGCTTAGGGTATTAGGCAAGCATGCAGGTAGGGTTATAGGATTGTGTTCGTAACTTCAGGTAATGGCCACCTCATCACTTGATTCCATAAATTGACACATTGTGCTGTGGGCAGCAGCTTACGGCCATACCACCCTGAGCACGCCTGACCTCGTCTGATCTCGGAAGCTAAGCAGGGCTGGGCTTGGTTAGTACTTGGATGGGAGACTGCCTGGGAATACCTGGTGCTGTAAGCCTTTCATTTTCATGTCATTGAACTCCTTTTGATTCAGAGAAGGGGTGTATTAAAAGACCCAAAGCAGCTGCCCATTAATGAGGGCACATTAACGACATTGCTTTTGGCTGTTTTCACCAATGTCTTGTTCTGCTGGCTGAGGCCACCTACAACACACCAGGGCAAGTGCTGCTGGCCAAAGCTAACTACACCACACCAGGCCCTGTGCTGGTTCCTGAGGCCATCTTCAAAAATCCAGGTCCTGTGCTGCTGGATAAATGCTAAACTGAGTCTTTGGGTTAGGGTATGAGGCAAGCATGCAGGTAGGTTTATAGGATTGTGTTCGTAACTTCAGGTACTGGCCACCTCATCACTTGATTCCATAAATTGACACATTGTGCTGTGGGCAGCACCTTACGGCCATACCACCCTGAGCACGCCTGACCTCGTCTGATCTCGGAAGCTAAGCAGGGCTGGGCTTGGATAGTACTTGGATGGGAGACTGCCTGGGAATACCTGGTGCTGTAAGCCTTTCATTTTCATGTCATTGAACTGCTTTTAATTCAGAGAAGGGGTGTATTAAAAGACCCAAAGCAGCTGCCCATTAATGAGGGCACATTAACGACATTGCTTTTGGCTGTTTTCACCAATGTCTTGTTCTGCTGGCTGAGGCCACCTACAACACACCAGGGCAAGTGCTGCTGGCCAAGGCTAACTACACCACACCAGGCCCTGTGCTGGTTCCTGAGGCCATCTTCAAAAATCCAGGTCCTGTGCTGCTGGATAAATGCTAAACTGAGTCTTTGGGTTAGGGTATGAGGCAAGCATGCAGGTAGGGTTATAGGATTGTGTTCGTAACTTCAGGTACTGGCCACCTCATCACTTGATTCCATAAATTAACACATTGTGCTGTGGGCAGCAGCTTACGGCCATACCACCCTGAGCACGCCTGACCTCGTCTGATCTCGGAAGCTAAGCAGGGCTGGGCTTGGTTAGTACTTGGATGGGAGACTGCCTGGGAATACCTGGTGCTGTAAGCCTTTCATTTTCATGTCATTGAACTGCTTTTGATCCAGAGAAGGGGTGTATTAAAAGACCCAAAGCAGCTGCCCATTAATGAGGGCACATTAACGACATTGCTTTTGGCTGTTTTCACCAATGTCTTGTTCTGCTGGCTGAGGCCACCTACAACACACCAGGGCCAGTGCTGCTGGCCGAGGCTAACTACACCACACCAGGCCCTGTGCTGGTTCCTGAGGCCATCTTCAAAAATCCAGGGCCTGTGCTGCTGGATAAATGCTAAACTGAGTCTTTGGCTTAGGGTATTAGGCAAGCATGCAGGTAGGGTTATAGGATTGTGTTCGTAACTTCAGGTACTGGCCACCTCATCACTTGATTCCATAAATTGACACATTGTGCTGTGGGCAGCAGCTTACGGCCATACCACCCTAAGCACGCCTGACCTCGTCTGATCTCGGAAGCTAAGCAGGGCTGGGCTTGGTTAGTACTTGGATGGGAGACTGCCTGGGAATACCTGGTGCTGTAAGCCTTTCATTTTCATGTCATTGAACAGCTTTTGAGCCAGAGAAGGGGTGTATTAAAAGACCCAAAGCAGCTGCCCATTAATGAGGGCACATTAACGACATTGCTTTTGGCTGTTTTCACCAATGTCTTGTTCTGCTGGCTGAGGCCACCTACAACACACCAGGGCCAGTGCTGCTGGCCCAGGCTAACTACACCACACCATGCCCTGTGCTGGTTCCTGAGGCCATCTTCAAAAATCCAGGCCCTGTTCTACTGGATAAATGCTAAACTGAGTCTTTGGCTTAGGGTATTAGGCAAGCATGCACGTAGGGTTATAGGATTGTGTTCGTAACTTCAGGTACTGGCCACCTCATCACTTGATTCCATAAATTGACACATTGTGCTGTGGGCAGCACTTTACTGCCATACCACCCTGAGCACGCCTGACCTCGTCTGATCTCGGAAGCTAAGCAGGGCTGGGCTTGGTTAGTACTTGGCTGGGAGACTGCCTGGGAATACCTGGTGCTGTAAGCCTTTCATTTTCATGTCATTGAACTGCTTTTGATCCAGAGAAGGGGTGTATTAAAAGACCCAAAGCAGCTGCCCATTAATGAGGGCACATTAACGACCTTGCTTTTGGCTGTTTTCACCAATGTCTTGTTCTGCTGGCTGAGGCCACCTACAACACACCAGGGCCAGTGCTGCTGGCCGAGGCTAACTACACCACACCAGGCCCTGTGCTGGTTCCTGAGGCCATCTTCAAAAATCCAGGGCCTGTGCTGCTGGATAAATGCTAAACTGAGTGTTTGGCTTAGGGTATTAGGCAAGCATGCAGGTAGGGTTATAGGATTGTATTCGTAACTTCAGGTACTGGCCACCTCATCACTTGATTCCATAAATTGAAACATTGTGCTGTGGGCAGCAGCTTACGGCCATACCACCCTGAGCACGCCTGACCTCGTCTGATTTCGGAAGCTAAGAAGGCCGGGCTTGGTTAGTACTTGGATGGGAGACTGCCTGGGAATACCTGGTGCTGTAAGCCTTTCATTTTAATGTCATTGAACTGCTTTTGATCCAGAGAAGGGCTGTATTAAAAGACCCAAAGCAGCTGCCCATTAATGAGGGCACATTAACGACATTGCTTTTGGCTGTTTTCACCAATGTCTTGTTCTGCTGGCTGAGGCCACCTACAACACACCATTGCCAATGCTGCTGGCCGAGGCTAACCACACCACACCAGGCCCTGTGCTGGTTCCTGAGGCCATCTTCAAAAATCCAGGGCCTGTGCTGCTGGATAAATGCTAAACTGAGTCTTTGGCTTAGGGTATTAGGCAAGCATGCAGGTAGGGTTATAGGATTGTGTTCGTAACTTCAGGTACTGGCCACCTCATCACTTGATTCCATAAATTGACACATTGTGCTGTGGGCAGCAGCTTACGGCCATACCACCCTGAGCACGCCTGACCTCGTCTGATCTCGGAAGCTAAGCAGGGCTGGGCTTGGTTAGTACTTGGATGGGAGACTGCCTGGGAATACCTGGTGCTGTAAGCCTTTTATTTTCATGTCATTGAACTGCTTTTGATCCAGAGAAGGGGTGTATTAAAAGACCCAAAGCAGCTGCCCATTAATGAGGGCACATTAACGACATTGCTTTTGGCTGTTTTCACCAATGTCTTGTTCTGCTGGCTGAGGCCACCTACAACACACCAGGGCCAGTGCTGCTGGCCGAGGCTAACTACACCACACCAGGCCCTGTGCTGGTTCCTGAGGCCATCTTCAAAAATCCAGGGCCTGTGCTGCTGGATAAATGCTAAACTGAGTCTTTGGCTTAGGGTATTAGGCAAGCATGCAGGTAGGGTTATAGGATTGTGTTCGTAACTTCAGGTACTGGCCACCTCATCACTTGATTCCATAAATTGACACATTGTGCTGTGGGCATCAGCTTACGGCCATACCACCCTGAGCACGCCTGACCTCGTCTGATCTCAGAAGTTAAGCAGGGCTGGGCTTGTTTAGTACTTGGATGGGAGACTGCCTGGGAATACCTGGTGCTGTAAGCCTTTCATGTCATTGAACTGCTTTTGATCCAGAGAAGGGGTGTATTAAAAGACCCAAAGCAGCTGCCCATTAATGAGGGCACATTAACGACATTGCTTTTGGCTGTTTTCACCAATGTCTTGTTCTGCTGGCTGAGGCCACATACAACACACCAGAGCCCGTGCCGCTGGCCGAGGCTAACTACAACAATCCAGGCCCTGTGCTGGTTCCTGAGGCCATCTTCAAAAATCCAGGGCCTGTGCTGCTGGATAAATGCTAAACTGAGTCTTTGGCTTACGGTATTAGGCAAGCATGCAGGTAGGGTTATAGGATTGTGTTCGTAACTTCAGGTACTGGCCACCTCATCACTTGATTCCATAAATTGACACATTGTGCTGTGGGCAGCAGCTTACGGCCATACCACCCTGAGCACCCCTGACCTCGTCTGATCTCGGAAGCTAAGCAGGGCTGGGCTTGGTTAGTACTTGGATGGGAGACTACCTGGGAATACCTGGTGCTGTAAGCCTTTCATTTTCATGTCATTGAACTGCTTTTGATCCAGAGAAGGCGTGTATTAAAAGACCCAAAGCAGCTGCCCATTAATGAGGGCACATTAACGACATTGCTTTTGGCTGTTTTCACCAATGTCTTGTTCTGCTGGCTGAGGCCACCTACAACACACCAGGGCCAGTGCTGCTGGCCGAGGCTAACTACACCACACCAGGCCCTGTGCTGGTTCCTGAGGCCATCTTCAAAAATCCAGGGCCTGTGCTGCTGGATAAATGCTAAACTGAGTCTTTGGGTTAGGGTATTAGGCAAGCATGCAGGTAGGGTTATAGGATTGTATTCGTAACTTCAGGTACTGGCCACCTCATCACTTGATTCCATAAATTGAAACATTGTGCTGTGGGCAGCAGCTTACGGCCATACCACCCTGAGCACGCCTGACCTCGTCTGATTTCGGAAGCTAAGCAGGGCTGGGCTTGGTTAGTACTTGGATGGGAGACTGCCTGGGAATACCTGGTGCTGTAAGCCTTTCATTTTCATGTCATTGAACTGCTTTTGATCCAGAGAAGGGGTGTATTAAAAGACCCAAAGCAGCTGCCCATTAATGAGGGCACATTAACGACATTGCTTTTGGCTGTTTTCACCAATGTCTTGTTCTGCTGGCTGAGGCCACCTACAACACACCAGGGCCAGTGCTGCTGGACGAGGCTAACTACACCACACCAGGCCCTGTGGTGGTTCCTGAGGCCATCTTCAAAAATCCAGGGCCTGTGCTGCTGGATAAATGCTAAACTGAGTCTTTGGGTTAGGGTATTAGGCAAGCATGCAGGTAGGGTTATAGGATTGTGTTCGTAACTTCAGGTACTGGCCACCTCATCACTTGATTCCATAAATTGACACATTGTGCTGTGGGCAGCAGCTTACGGCCATACCACCCTGAGCACGCCTGACCTCGTCTGATCTCGGAAGCTAAGCAGGGCTGGGCTTGGTTAGTACTTGGATGGGAGACTGCCTGGGAATACCTGGTGCTGTAAGCCTTTCATTTTCATCTCATTGAACTGCTTTTGATCCAGAGAAGGGGTGTATTAAAAGACCCAAAGCAGCTGCCCATTAATGAGGGCACATTAACGACATTGCTTTTGGCTGTTTTCACCAATGTCTTGTTCTGCTGGCTGAGGCCACCTACAACACACCAGGGCCAGTGCTGCTGGCCGAGGCTAACTACACCACACCAGGCCCTGTGCTGGTTCCTGAGGCCATCTTCAAAAATCCAGGGCCTGTGCTGCTGGATAAATGCTAAACTGAGTCTTCGGGTTAGGGTATTAGGCAAGCATGCAGGTAGGGTTATAGGATTGTGTTCGTAACTTCAGGTACTGGCCACCTCATCACTTGATTCCATAAATTGACACATTGTGCTGTGGGCAGCAGCTTACGGCCATACCACCCTGAGCACGCCTGACCTCGTCTGATCTCGGAAGCTAAGCAGGGCTGGGCTTGGTTAGTACTTGGATGGGAGACTGCCTGGGAATACCTGGTGCTGTAAGCCTTTCATTTTCATCTCATTGAACTGCTTTTGATCCAGAGAAGGGGTGTATTAAAAGACCCAAAGCAGATGCCCATTAATGAGGGCACATTAACGACATTGCTTTTGGCTGTTTTCACCAATGTCTTGTTCTGCTGGCTGAGGCCACCTACAACACACCAGGGCCAGTGCTGCTGGCCGAGTAAACTACACCACACCAGGCCCTGTGCTGGTTCCTGAGGCCATCTTCAAAAATCCAGGTCCTGTGCTGCTGGATAAATGCTAAACTGAGTCTTTGGGTTAGGGTATGAGGCAAGCATGCAGGTAGGGTTAAAGGATTGTGTTCGTAACTCCAGGTACTGGCCACCTCATCACTTGATTCCATAAATTGACACATTGTGCTGTGGCCAGCAGCTTACAGCCATACCACCCTGAGCACGCCTGACCTCGTCTGATCTCGGAAGCTAAGCAGGGCTTGGCTTGGTTAGTACTTGGATGGGAGACTGCCTGGGAATACCTGGTGCTGTAAGCCTTTCATTTTCATGTCATTGAACTGCTTTTGATCCAGAGAAGGGGTGTATTAAAAGACCCAAAGCAGCTGCCCATTAAATAGGGCACATTAACGACATTGCTTTTGGCTGTTTTCACCAATGTCTTGTTCTGCTGGCTGAGGCCACCTACAACACACCAGGGCCAGTGCTGCTGGCCGAGGCTAACTACACCACACCAGGCACTGTGCTGGTTCCTGAGACCATCTTCAAAAATCCAGGGCCTGTGCTGCTGGATAAATGCTAAACTGAGTCTTTGGGTTAGGGTATGAGGCAAGCATGCAGGTAGGGTTATAGGATTGTGTTCGTAACTTCAGGTACTGGCCACCTCATCACTTGATTCCATAAATTGACACATTGTGCTGTGGGCAGCAGCTTACGGCCATACCACCCTGAGCACGCCTGATCTCGGAAGCTAAGCAGGGCTGGGCTTGGTTAGTACTTGGATGGGAGACTGCCTGGGAATACCTGGTGCTGTAAGCCTTTCATTTTCATCTCATTGAACTGCTTTTGATCCAGTGAAGGGGTGTATTAAAAGACCCAAAGCAGATGCCCATTAATGAGGGCACATTAACGACATTGCTTTTGGCTGTTTTCACCAATGTCTTGTTCTGCTGGCTGAGGCCACCTACAACACACCAGGGCCAGTGCTGCTGGCCGAGTAAACTACACCACACCAGGCCCTGTGCTGGTTCCTGAGGCCATCTTCAAAAATCCAGGTCCTGTGCTGCTGGATAAATGCTAAACTGAGTCTTTGGGTTAGGGTATGAGGCAAGCATGCAGGTAGGGTTATAGGATTGTGTTCGTAACTCCAGGTACTGGCCACCTCATCACTTGATTCCATAAATTGACACATTGTGCTGTGGCCAGCAGCTTACAGCCATACCACCCTGAGCACGCCTGACCTCGTCTGATCTCGGAAGCTAAGCAGGGCTTGGCTTGGTTAGTACTTGGATGGGAGACTGCCTGGGAATACCTGGTGCTGTAAGCCTTTCATTTTCATGTCATTGAACTGCTTTTGATGCAGAGAAGGGGTGTATTAAAAGACCCAAAGCAGCTGCCCATTAAATAGGGCACATTAACGACATTGCTTTTGGCTGTTTTCACCAATGTCTTGTTCTGCTGGCTGAGGCCACCTACAACACACCAGGGCCAGTGCTGCTGGCCGAGGCTAACTACACCACACCAGGCACTGTGCTGGTTCCTGAGACCATCTTCAAAAATCCAGGGCCTGTGCTGCTGGATAAATGCTAAACTGAGTCTTTGGGTTAGGGTATGAGGCAAGCATGCAGGTAGGGTTATAGGATTGTGTTCGTAACTTCAGGTACTGGCCACCTCATCACTTGATTCCATAAATTGACACATTGTGCTGTGGGCAGCAGCTTACGGCCAAACCACCCTGAGCACGCCTGATCTCGGAAGCTAAGCAGGGCTGGGCTTGGTTAGTACTTGGATGGGAGACTGCCTGGGAATACCTGGTGCTGTAAGCCTTTCATTTTCATGTCATTGAACTGCTTTTGATCCAGAGAAGGGGTGTATTAAAAGACCCAAAGCACCTGCCCATTAATGAGGGCACATTAACGACATTGCTTTTGGCTGTTTTCACCAATGTCTTGTTCTGCTGGCTCAGGACACCTACAACACAAAAGGACCTGTGCTGCTGGCCGAGGCTAACTACACCACACCATGCCCTGTGCTGGTTCCTGAGGCCATCTTCAAAAATCCAGGGCCTGTGCTGCTGGAAAAATGCTAAACTGAGTCTTTGGGTTAGGGTATTAGGCAAGCATGCAGGTAGGGTTATAGGATTGTGTTCGTAACTTCAGGTACTGGCCACCTCATCACTTGATTCCATAAATTGACACATTGTGCTGTGGGCAGCAGCTTACGGCCATACCACCCTGAGCACGCCTGACCTCGTCTGATCTCGGAAGCTAAGCAGGGCTGGGCTTGGTTAGTACTTGGATGGGAGACTGCCTGGGAATACCTGGTGCTGTAAGCCTTTCATTTTCATGTCATTGAACTGCTTTTGATCCAGAGAAGGGGTGTATTAAAAGACCCAAAGCAGCTGCCCATTAAATAGGGCACATTAACGACATTGCTTTTGGCTGTTTTCACCAATGTCTTGTTCTGCTGGCTGAGGCCACCTACAACACACCAGGGCCAGTGCTGCTGGCCGAGGCTAACTACACCACACCAGGCACTGTGCTGGTTCCTGAGGCCATCTTCAAAAATCCAGGGCCTGTGCTGCTGGATAAATGCTAAACTGAGTCTTTGGGTTAGGGTATGAGGCAAGCATGCAGGTAGGGTTATAGGATTGTGTTCGTAACTTCAGGTACTGGCCACCTCATCACTTGATTCCATAAATTGACACATTGTGCTGTGGGCAGCAGCTTACGGCCAAACCACCCTGAGCACGCCTGATCTCGGAAGCTAAGCAGGGCTGGGCTTGGTTAGTACTTGGATGGGAGACTGCCTGGGAATACCTGGTGCTGTAAGCCTTTCATTTTCATGTCATTGAACTGCTTTTGATCCAGAGAAGGGGTGTATTAAAAGACCCAAAGCACCTGCCCATTAATGAGGGCACATTAACGACATTGCTTTTGGCTGTTTTCACCAATGTCTTGTTCTGCTGGCTCAGGACACCTACAACACACCAGGACCTGTGCTGCTGGCCAAGGCTAACTACACCACACCATGCCCTGTGCTGGTTCCTGAGGCCATCTTCAAAAATCCAGGGCCTGTGCTGCTGGAAAAATGCTAAACTGAGTCTTTGGGTTAGGGTATTAGGCAAGCATGCAGGTAGGGTTATAGGATTGTGTTCGTAACTTCAGGTACTGGCCACCTCATCACTTGATTCCATAAATTGACACATTGTGCTGTGGGCAGCAGCTTACGGCCATACCACCCTGAGCACGCCTGACCTCGTCTGATCTCGGAAGCTAAGCAGGGCTGGGCTTGGTTAGTACTTGGATGGGAGAATACCTGGTGCTGTAAGCCTTTCATTTTCATGTCATTGAACTGCTTTTGATCCAGAGAAGGGGTGTATTAAAAGACCCAAAGCAGCTGCCCATTAATGAGGGCACATTAACGACATTGCTTTTGGCTGTTTTCACCAATGTCTTGTTCTGCTGGCTGAGGCCACCTACAACACACCAGGGCCAGTGCTGCTGGCCGAGGCTAACTACACCACACCAGGCCCTGAGCTGGTTCCTGAGGCCATCTTCAAAAATCCAGGGCCTGTGCTGCTGGATAAATGCTAAACTGAGTCTTTGGCGTAGGGTTAATTGGCAAGCATGCAGGTAAGGTTATAGGATTGTGTTCGTAACTTCAGGTACTGGCCACCTCATCACTTGATTCCATAAATTGACACATTGTGCTGTGGGCAGCAGCTTACGGCCATACCACCCTGAGCACGCCTGACCTCGTCAGATCTCGGAAACTAAGCAGGGCTGGGCTTGGTTAGTACTTTGATGGGAGACTGCCTGGGAATACCTGGTGCTGTAAGCCTCTCATTTCCATGTCACTGAACTGCTTTTGATCCAGAGAAGGGGTGTATTAAAAGACCCAAAGCAGCTGCCCATTAATGAGGGCACATTAACGACATTGCTTTTGGCTGTTTTCACCAATGTCTTGTTCTGCTGGCTGAGGCCACCTACAACACACCAGGGCCAGTGCTGCTGGCCGAGGCTAACTACACCACACCAGGCCCTGTGCTGGTTCCTGAGGCCATCTTCAAAAATCCAGGGCCTGTGCTGCTGGATAAATGCTAAACTGAGTCTTTGGCTTAGGGTATTAGGCAAGCATGCAGGTAGGGTTATAGGATTGTGTTCGTAACTTCAGGTACTGGCCACCTCATCACTTGATTCCATAAATTGACACATTGTGCTGTGGCCAGCAGCTTACGGCCATACCACCCTGAGCATGCCTGATCTCGGAAGTTAAGCAGGGCTGGTCTTGGTTAGTACTTGGATGGGAGACTGCCTGGGAATACCTGGTGCTGTAAGCCTTTCATGTCATTGAACTGCTTTTGATCCAGAGAAGGGGTGTATTAAAAGACCCAATGCAGCTGCCCATTAATGAGGGCACATTAACGACATTGCTTTTGGCTGTTTTCACCAATGTCTTGTTCTGTTGGCTGAGGCCACCTACAACACACCAGGGCCAGTGCTGCTGGCCGAGGCTAACTACACCACACCAGGCCCTTTGCTGGTTCCTGAGGCCATCTTCAAAAATCCAGGGCCTGTGCTGCTGGATAAATGCTAAACTGAGTCTTTGGGTTAGGGTATTAGGCAAGCATGCAGGTAGGGTTATAGGATTGTGTTCGTAACTTCAGGTACTGGCCACCTCATCACTTGATTCCATAAATTGACACATTGTGCTGTGGGCAGCAGCTTACGGCCATACCACCCTGAGCACGCCTGACCTCGTCTGATCTTGGAAGCTAAGCAGGGCTGGGCTTGGTTAGTACTTGGATGGTAGACTGCCTGGGAATACCTGGTGCTGTAAGCCTTTCATTTTCATGTCATTGAACTGCTTTTGATCCAGAGAAGGGGTGTATTAAAAGACCCAAAGCAGCTGCCCATTAATGAGCGCACATTAACGACATTGCTTTTGGCTGTTTTCACCAATGTCTTGTTCTGCTGGCTCAGGCCACCTACAACACACCAGGGCCAGTGCTGCTGGCCGAGGCTAACTACACCACACCAGGCCGTGTGCTGGTTCCTGAGGCCATCTTCAAAAATCCAGGGCCTGTGCTGCTGGATAAATGCTAAACTGAGTCTTTGGCTTAGGGTATTAGGCAAGCATGCAGGTAGGGTTATAGGATTGTGTTCGTAACTTCAGGTACTGACCACCTCATCACTTGATTCCATAAATTGACACATTGTGCTGTGGGCAGCAGCTTACGGCCATACCATCCTGAGCACGCCTGACCTCGTCTGATATCGGAAGCTAAGCAGGGCTGGGTTTGGTTAGTACTTGGATGGGAGACTGCCTGGGAATACCTGGTGCTGTAAGCCTTTCATTTTCATGTCATTGAACTGCTTTTGATTCAGAGAAGGGGTGTATTAAAAGACGCAAAGCAGCTGCCCATTAATGAGGGCACATTAACGACATTGCTTTTGGCTGTTTTCACCAATGTCTTGTTCTGCTGGCTGAGGCCACCTACAACACACCAGGGCCAGTGCTGCTGGCCGAGGCTAACTACACCACACCAGGCCCTGTGCTGGTTCCTGAGGCCATCTTCAAAAATCCAGGGCCCGTGCTGCTGGATAAATGCTAAACTGAGTCTTTGGGTTAGGGTATTAGGCAAGCTTGCAGGTAGGGTTATAGGATTGTGTTCGTAACTTCAGGTACTGGCCACCTCATCACTTGATTCCATAAATTGACACATTGTGCTGTGGGCAGCAGCTTACGGCCATACCACCCTGAGCACTCCTGACCTCGTCTGATCTCGGAAGCTAAGCAGGGCTGGGCTTGATTCGTACTTGGATGGGAGACTGCCTGGGAATACCTGGTGCTGTAAGCCTTTCATTTTCATGTCATTGAACTGCTTTTGATCCAGAGAAGGGGTGTATTAAAAGACCCAAAGCAGCTGCCCATTAATGAGGGCACATTAACGACATTGCTTTTGGCTGTTTTCACCAATGTCTTGTTCTGCTGGCTGAGGCCACCTACAACACACCAGGGCCAGTGCTGCTGGCCGAGGCTAACTACACCACAACAGGCCCTGTGCTGGTTCCTGAGACCATCTTCAAAAATCCAGGGCCTGTGCTGCTGGATAAATGCTAAACTGAGTCTTTGGCTTAGGGTATTAGGCAAGCATGCAGGTAGGGTTATAGGATTGTGTTCGTAACATCAGGTACTGGCCACCTCATCACTTGATTCCATAAATTGACACATTGTGCTGTGGGCAGCAGCTTACGGCCATACCACCCTTAGCACGCCTGACCTCGTCTGATCTCGGAAGCTAAGCAGGGCTGGGCTTGGTTAGTACTTGGATGGGAGACTGCCTGGGAATACCTGGTGCTGTAAGCCTTTCATTTTCATGTCATTGAACTGCTTTTGATCCAGAGAAGGGGTGTATTAAAAGACCCAAAGCAGCTGCCCATTAATGAGGGCACACTAACGACATTGCTTTTGGCTGTTTTCACCAATGTCTTGTTCTGCTGGCTGAGGCCACCTACAACACACCAGGCCCTGTGCTGGTTCCTGAGGCCATCTTCAAAAATCCAGGGCCCGTGCTGCTGGATAAATGCTAAACTGAGTCTTTGGGTTAGGGTATTAGGCAAGCATGCAGGTAGGGTTATAGGATTGTGTTCGTAACATCAGGTACTGGCCACCTCATCACTTGATTCCATAAATTGACACATTGTGCTGTGGGCAGCAGCTTACGGCCATACCACCCTTAGCACGCCTGACCTCGTCTGATCTCGGAAGCTAAGCAGGGCTGGGCTTGGTTAGTACTTGGATGGGAGACTGCCTGGGAATACCTGGTGCTGTAAGCCTTTCATTTTCATGTCATTGAACTGCTTTTGATCCAGAGAAGGGGTGTATTAAAAGACCCAAAGCAGCTGCCCATTAATGAGGGCACACTAACGACATTGCTTTTGGCTGTTTTCACCAATGTCTTGTTCTGCTGGCTGAGGCCACCTACAACACACCAGGCCCTGTGCTGGTTCCTGAGGCCATCTTCAAAAATCCAGGGCCCGTGCTGCTGGATAAATGCTAAACTGAGTCTTTGGGTTAGGGTATTAGGCAAGCATGCAGGTAGGGTTATAGGATTGTGTTCGTAATTTCAGGTACTGGCCACCTCATCACTTGATTCCATAAATTGACACATTGTGCTGTGGGCAGCAGCTTACGGCCATACCACCCTGAGCACGCCTGACCTCGTCTGATTTCGGTAGCTAAGCAGGGCTGGGCTTGGTTAGTACTTGGATGGGAGACTGCCTGGGAATACCTGGTGCTGTAAGCCTTTCATTTTCATGTCATTGAACTGCTTTTGATCCAGAGAAGGGGTGTATTAAAAGACCCAAAGCAGCTGCCCATTAATGAGGGCACATTAACGACATTGCTTTTGGCTGTTTTCACCAATGTCTTGTTCTGCTGGCTGAGGCTACCTACAACACACCAGGGCCAGTGCTGCTGGCCGAGGCTAACTACACCACACCAGGCCCTGTGCTGGTTCCTGAGGCCATCTTCAAAAATCCAGGGCCTGTGCTGCTGGATAAATGCTAAACTGAGTCTTTGGCTTAGGGTATTAGGCAAGCATGCAGGTAGGGTTATAGGATTGTGTTCGTAACTTCAGGTACTGGCCACCTCATCACTTGATTCCATAAATTGACACATTGTGCTGTGGGCAGCAGCTTACGGCCATACCACCCTGAGCACGCCTGACCTCGTCTGATCTCGGAAGCTAAGTAGGGCTGGGCTTGCTTAGTA
>NC_142106.1:43255000-43330000 GCF_056152115.1 Neolamprologus brichardi | reverse complement strand
CGAGACTCTAAAAGGAGGAGGAAAGAGGAGGCGCTGAAAGGGACTCGATACCGCCCCCGCCGAAAAAGCCTGGAAGAATTGCGCTCCGTCAGTGCGCCCTGCCTGCCAGTCGGAGGATGGGGATTTTTTCTCTCCTTTCCATTCATCCATGCCCCTTTTTTCCCTCCTCCTCCTCTCAAACAAGCCAGTCGGTCTGTCAATGTGCTGCGAGCGTTAGGACAAGTCAAAGCAGTGGGATTTTGAGGCAGAGAGACGGAGGAGATAACGAATGAAGCGCTTTTCCGTGACCGAGAAGCGACGCGTCCTGCTCTCCAAATGATGCGCCGCATCAGATAATTTCCAGCCGGGACTGATGCTCACAACTCGCATCTTATTATTATTAATATTATTTTTTCCTTTCTATCACTTCAAAACTTTCACGTTGGCCTGTGTGTGACATTATTAGAGTGGAGATGCTTTTCTAGCGCTTTGATTTATTCCTCTCAGTTTCTTTGAATTGATTCTTGGATTTATCGTCGATTTCGGATCTTTTTATGATTATTATTTTTCAGCGTGTCTATTAAGGATTTACAACCCGTGTGTGTTTGCTTTTGATTCCATAAAGAGGCCACTAAGGATTGTAACGCGCACTGACTGAACCCGCCGAGCATCAACACGTCTTTATGAGGATGGAGCTGTGGACACGAGTAACATCTTTTCCATTTTAAACGTTTCACCCTCACACTTTTGACCTGGTTTTGATTGCGCCCTTCTGCCACACTGACAGTATTTCTTTTCCCCGGTTCCTCTCTGATATGCTGGAAGCTAGATATTCTTGCGAGGAAACAAGGTAATGGGAGAGAAATCGCACAGAGTCGGCACAGAGAACAAGGGAACATTGTTCGGAAAAAAAGACAATCAGGGCGCACCGAAAGGCTACAGAGTTAGAGGCTGGGTGGCAATCATTTTTTCTTTTAAATATTTTTGATTCCGTGGAGTTACCTTTCAGCCGAGGAGCGCTGTTTTTGGAGAAATAAAAGGGAAGGACAGATTAACGAGGAAAGTCATGGGATTGGCACAGAATTAGTGCAACTGTGGACGCGCAGAAATCGTTTTTTGGACACCCAGACGCGCGGATTGAACAAGTTTCTTTTTCCCCTCGCACATTTCAGTGCGTGTGCTGTGATCGCTTACAATCTGCCACATTTCGGATCCATGAGGTTGTGCAGAGCGGGCTTTGGCTTCACACTTTGACTGTCTTCTACCTATAGCCTGATCGGCTGTAGCCGCACATCTATTGTTTTGAGAGAGTCCCCCCTCGTGTGCAACAGCATCGAAACCGCAGAAAAGATCTCGCTTTTAAATGGGGCCGCATATGCTGGGTGTCAGGGTTGAGATGGCGTGTCGAAGAAGTGGGAATGGATTGGGGATCCTGCTGGTATTCTTACTGGATTTACTGGGGACGACAGCCAGCAACCTGGAGCCCATCTACTGGAATTCCCTGAACGAAAGGTAAGAGCGCTCGCAGACCTCACAGTTTCACTGGCTGACTTAATTGTAGGGTTGATCTCGAAGTTCTCCAAGCATGCTTGGGGAAAACTGATTTTCTTTTGTGGTTTCATTGCATGCGACGGGAGAATCACGAAACGTTTTATGAACGCAAGAAACTGAGTGCACTGCTGAGCGGTAATGCGACATGACACAGGCGACAAAGAAGAAAATAAAGTTGGATAAAGGCAGAAATTCACCACAAAGTGCAGGCCTAACTCGGAATATTGATTTTTTTTTCTGTGAAGGCTCCAATTCTGACAGCTTGTTGGAGTGTCTTTAAAAAAGCACCTTCATCACCGTCTGTTGGATAAGGTCAGAAATTCGTTACAGAGTGCAGGCCTACAGCAGACTCTTACCGACACTGCTGATTTTTCTCAGTCAGGGTTCCTTTTGGACAGTTTTTTGCGGTATCTAAAGAAGAAGAAGAAAAATAAGACTATTCCGTCATTGTTGTATTCACTCTCAGTATTGTTTGCTCAGTCTAAACTGTGATCTGATAAATGCTGCTGCTCTGCATTTGCCACACTGATTATTGTTCCTGGTCCAGCTGCAGCGCCTCTAAAAGTCCCCGTGAGCTCTAAGGCCGTAGATGGAAGCTGTGTGTGTAGGATGATAAAGACTTGTGTGATGCTCTAATTGCTGTTGCTGGATGACCTTGATTAAAGTCCAGGGTAGCACTCCCTTCCTCCTTTTGGACCTCAGGCCTGTCAAACACCCAGTCTGCACACTTTGCCCGAGCTCATTTGCATTTTCTTTCCTCCTCCTTTTCCTCACGGAGAAGGTGTCAGGCATTAGCTGAGGAAATGCCATTTTAAACACCTCTCTGCTGTCCAGCCTTAATGACTGACACCACTTTTCTCACACCTCTGCCAATTTCCCTGTGTCTGAATGGACCTGCTGGCTGTGAGGAGGAGGAGGTGGTGGTGGAAGAGGGAAGGTGGAGAATAACAAGGCGGCTTGTATGGAAGGGAAAAGAGGGGAGTTTTTTTTTTTCCTTCAGTGACACAAAGATTCATTTCTGCAAATCCTAGCTACATTTCTGTTGGCAAATTGGAACAATGATATTTTGCAGCTTGATAAAGACTTCTATGCAGGCTATCAGCATGGAGCACCGCTCCAGAATAGCTCCCATTTCTTCTAAGTACACTTTATAGAAGGGAGAAAAAAAAACACAAGAGAAAATTGACTCACTTATGCCAACCGGGCCCCCCCGAGACAGCTTTAACTCACACCCATGCCAGGGGCTTTTTCAGATACTAACAGGTTTTTAATGCGTCCGTGTGCTGGAGGCTACGTCCTGCCCAGTTTCTCCACTTCTCCACAGATGTGACTGTGCGTGGGCCCCCGCTGTGGAGCCAGGCATGAAGCCCTTAATGAGGGCTTTTTGTCAGCAGTGGGTGGATTCGCCCAACAGGGAGTAGAGTTGGACACGGGAGGGTAATTTCCACAGAGAAGCTCACAGCCTGGGCTTTTGAAGCCTTACAGGTGATTCCACGCTATTGTCTCCTAATGGAGTTTAGTGTTAGGTGGGTGTCAGGGCTCAGTGAATGGGCCCGGCTCGCAATTAGACGGGCGGTGGCTTTGACGCCACACTCTGCTGTCATTTCCACAGATTTGCTCGCTCATATATCCATCCAAAATACAAAAAGCCCTTTTCTTTGTATACTATGAAGCTTATTCACGAAGCTTACTATTCATAGTTAATCAGCTTAGTCATTCCTCCAGTTTATTTTCTTGGCCCTTTTTCATGCTGTCGTGTACTTGTTTCTCCTTGCTCTCTACGTGACATGAGCAGTACTCTAGTATCAGCTGCCTCGGGGCAGAATAGGTTTTGGCCCTGGGCTGAAATATGTTAAGAGCCCGCTGCTTGTCTAAATAGTCTGCTTCTTCCAAGGACACGCTTCTGGAAGCCACACACACACACACACACACACACACACACACACACACACACACACACACACACACAGGTGGTTTCAGAAATGAGGTGAAAAGTAAGCAGAAGCCGCAGCAATCAGAGCACACGTATGGTTCACATCTTGTCTGTGTAGTAAATGGGGTGTCACATTGTTAACCTCTGGACCTCTGCTGCGTATGCCTCTTTGAAGTTTGGACCATCCACTTGCAGCTTCCCCTCCACCTCTCCTCCCATCTTTTCTTCCATCCTCTGTCTTATATTCTCTCCTTCTCACACCTCAGTATCCACTGCTTCTCTTTTTTTTTTCTGCAGGGATGCATAAATTCTAATATCAGCCTAATATCAGTAGTGCAGGTATGGACTGATACCAGACTAGCAAACTGTGATATTGGCACATTGGTTTTTTTTGCAATTATCATCTGTGCCACATCATTTGTGAGCTGGCTAAGTGTTCCAACTGAAAGCTTTAAATCAGGGAAGTTATTTTCTGTCGGTGCAATTGTGGTGTTTCCCTTGGAATAAACAACGAGGTAAACTAACAGGGAAAAACATGGTGGATTGTTTTAAACATCCATATTGGCCTGGAATTTTACAATCCAAGCATCTCTTCTCATTCCCCCCCCCTCTTCTGTCCCTCTATTATTCTCGCCCTCTTTTCCCTACTGTCACTCTCCGTCTGTCTCTATCTCTTGCACCCCCGCCCCACCACCACCACCTCGGTGCAGTGACCAGACGTAGCAAATTGGAAACATGTGTCACATCCAGCCGCTAATTATGACGCTACAGCAGCCACAGACGCACCCAAAAAATGTGTGAGGGATGACAGAGGTGAGGAGGAAAAGCAGGCATCTGTGGGTGCTTTTGAGGGAGGATGGGAGGGGTGGGTGGGTGCTCAGCTGCCAGATTAATTCCTTAAATATAATATCAGAATGCACCACTTTTTTTATAGACCCCTCCACGGGTTGATGCTACCACAGCCTGACAAGAAGTCTTCCCGGAGGAATATAAACAGAGACAGGTGCTGGGAGGTGAAAGAGAAACACCGAGAGGTGGGGAGAGCAGAGCGGGGGGGTGGAGACGGCCCTAACCCTAAGTAAATCAATACCAGTTAAGTCTCAAGTGCCAATACAGGTTCTGCTTGAGGAAGAGGGAACTGAACCAGAACGATCACCTTGGGAAGGGCTCCTCCTCAGACATATATTATCCTTATCTCAGCATCTCGTATTATCGGCCTTACACGGCCACCCTAATGAAAGATCGAAACTTACATTACTGCTTGGGAGTTTGGGTGAGGGGAGGGGCAAAGATGGCGTTGGTGGCAGGTGACCCAAACACACACACATACACAGAGAGACGAGGATGCTGGCTTCGGTCACTCATCTGATCATGACATATGGACTTCTGTAGTTTCTGGAACCTTTTTGCAAGTCTGATTTCAGCGTCTGTTCTTAATGCCAAAAAAAAAAAAAGCTCTCATTCACCCCTCCTTTACTCGCACTCTCTCCCTTTTTTCCTCTCCTCTTTACACACTTTCGTAAACGGCTGTAGATTATTGTAAACGGCTGCTGAGGGTGGGCGTCTCCCGGTTTGCTGCTTGCGGTGACTTGTA
Source organism: Neolamprologus brichardi (assembly GCF_056152115.1). NCBI lineage: Eukaryota > Metazoa > Chordata > Actinopteri > Cichliformes > Cichlidae > Neolamprologus > Neolamprologus brichardi. The sequence goes on along the minus strand of NC_142106.1, from coordinate 43,324,943 downwards.
ATACAACTATTCCCCCTAAGATCCACATTAAAATTTAATCCCCCTCCACCCCACCACCGCCACCCTTCCCGTTTCTCAATAATTCATTAATCGTTGGCTAATTGGCGCCGGATAAAAGACTAGCTAACTAGGCTAAGTGTTTCAACTGCAAAAAAAAAAAAAAAAAAAAAAAGCCGCCAGAGAGAGAGAGAGAGACTGGTGGAGTCACCGCCACAAATGTGTTTTTGGTTGAGGAGGTTATTCTTATTATGGAATAGGTGTTAGTAGGTCATATCACGGGAGCAGCATTCCAGCACCCGTTTACAGATTGTTTGTATATTTAAAAGCCCACACCCGTTTACACCCATCCTGTAGGTTTTGACTTCATGAATAATTCATGCTCGGAGGCTTTTTTCCGGGCTGTGTGGGTAAGGAAGCAGGAGCCTGGTAAGCCTACACGTATCCTTGGGCGAAATGATTAGACAATATCCACTGGGTATAGCGGTTTTTTATTCTTCTTATTTTTAGGAAGAAGTGCAGAAAAAAAAGGAATGTGGCCGAGAGAGGAGGCGAGATCAAAATGATATGGACCGTATAGCTCGAGCCGCTGTTAAAGCAACGGGGCAGCAGCCCCCTTCCCTCCCCATCGCCTTGTTTCCTCCCTCCCTTGCTCTCTCTCTCTCTTCCTACCGTCACTCTTCCCCCTCGGTGAAAAAAAGGAGTGTGTGTAAGTTTACGAGCTGAGAGCAACAGGAGCTGTGAAAAGAGCTTTCAGCTGATGTGGCAGAATGGAAAGGCCAGGGGAAGGAGAAAAAGGAGGCAGCCAATCCGACCAGAGGCAGCAATCTTTTCTCCTTTTCCCTCTTTCCTTCTTCCTTTGTTCGGGCAGATGGACACACAGGTAAGGGGTTTGACTATGAAAACACAGACATGCAAACAGACGTATCTATTGCGTCTGCATACACACACATATTATACACAAATGAGCCTCGGGAGGCTCGACCTCCTCCTCCCCCCATCACTGTTGGACACATGTGTAAAGAGTGTGTGGTCCTAATCTATCTCCTTTGTAGCGTGTGCTAGTGAGCAATAAACACACACCTTTACCACTAGACTAGACAGGAGGGCAGATGTGCGCACACACACAGTAGAGGTGAGGAAATTGGCACGTGTCACGGGCTGTTGTTCCACTCGGAATTCATTCATTATTTTATCACTCAATTATAAGTTTATTTGGCAGGGGCCGTGCACATTCATCAACATCATAACAGCTATAAAGCGCTGTTGTAAATATGCTGGGGTTAGCTAAAGAACTAATTTACTTCCCCGGTCCCTTGGAGTTTTTCGAAGTGACTTTGGGATTTTTGGTAATTGTTAAAAGTGCTGATGATTGGGATGAAGGAGATTAAAAGCGTGCGGCTGGCCGGGCTGAGTTGAAAAATGTTGGAACACATGAAAAAACAAGCAACTTTCTTCCCTGCAAGCATTCACAAAAACACACAGACATACACACACACGCTCACAGGCATAGTGGTGGTAACAGTAATCCAGGCCGGAGGTCTGACGGGGTCACATGTGTCCCCAACATCACCGGGCAGAGTGCCCTGGGTGGCTGAACCCAGAACCCCTGAGCGAGGCCTGCCAACACACACACACAGACACACACAGGCCTTCTCATTAGCTTGCTTCACAGCACACCCTCCTAAGCAGGATCATCCAATCCTCCTGGCAGCATTTGGACTGGGCCAGGTCAATCCCCCTTTCCCTCCCCCGGGTGACACAGAGGGAGCAGACTGGTGGATTGGAAAGCCAGTACCAAAGTGTGTGTGGATTTTATACGCCAGAGGGGTGTGCAGTATAAGGGCAACCTCTGTCACTGTGTTGAGCAACTCCTCTATCCTGCCTTTTATTTGCCCTTGAGTCTTCCTCGAGCCCCCTTCTTCTCTTTACTCCTCCTCCCCCCGAACTCCTTTGCTCTTCAGTTTAGAGACTTCTAGCTCTGCGGCTGCATCCTCACAACGTTTGGGTTGGGCTCATGTTGTTGCAGCTACAACTAGCTAAACAGTATAGCGGCGGGGAGGCAGCTGACACTCTTGTCATTTTGTGTGCCGGGATTCTGCCTTGTGACAGGGAGGATGTGGTAGCATGTGTGCGTTTGTGCCCTGAATACTAAACTGCGCGTTGAGATCCCCGAGCTCTAGGCTGCTCTGTAAATGGCATGTGCAAATCCGCTTCCCATCAAGTGGTTTATGGTGGTGCTGAAATCTTTGTTTCCTCAAAAAATAATTTCTAGATACTAGTGTAGTCTCAAATTACGTGTCAGCTATGTCACACTAGCTACACGTGTGTGTGGTTTTACCTGAAAAAGATATGCTACTCTGTTAGCTGGTTAACTAGCTAGCTAGCTAGCATTTTGTTGCAGGAGCTGACGGTACTTCCTCTTTCTACTTTAGTCTCTGCTTTTTAACAGTTAAGAGTAGCCCATCCAGGTAATTGATGTAGCTCCACCCACAAAATACCGCAGCATTGTTTACAACATGTTTCAAGTCTTGATTTCTGTTGACACCAAACTGAGTTATTCTCAGCGCGCCGGCTGAATTCATTTCCATGTTTTAAGGCTAGATTGTTAGCACTAAAATTAACTGGTAGAAAAACATTTTTTGCAACACCTGTTTGGTGCTTTTACAACTGTTCTCCCCTCAGGCAGTTGAGGTGGAGTCCTCTTTTGCATAGACCTATACAGTTACGCGGAGCTTGTAAAATGCAAAACAAAAGACAAATGTTTTCTTTTCCCTTATCTTGCTCTCTCAACAGCCAGAATGCATTCCAGTTTCGGGCTTTACATCCTGTCACTTTCATCAACACCGCAACTCCATCACTCTCCCCTCGCCATCTCCCGGTGGACGTCAGCGCGGAGCTTTGATTGGTCGCAGGCTCAAAATGGTTTTGTAACTGAATGCTAAGAGAGAGCGCGCGTGTGTGCGCCTGCACACAAGAGAGACAAATGAGCGGGGTTTGTCAGCGGACAGCTGTGCCTTGTCACAGCTGAAGTCTTGCCAAACATCTTCGACCGATATGAGCAGGAGGGCAAAAATAGAAGAAGTGGGTGTTGTCAGGGTGAGATGAGGCAAAGATAGAGGAGACAGGACGAGAGCAGAGAGCTGACAGGCTCGGAGAGGGAAACAAAAAAACCCCAAAAAACAGGCATGAGAGACAGCGAAGAGGGAGATGGATTATTTGGCAGCACGACCAGGTCTGACAGAGGTACTGGATGATGTGACATGTCCCAGCTAGCGAGAGTGACTGATGATCTATAGGTCACCACAATGACTAGCTGCTTCCTGCTCAACTTCAACCGAGCCAGGCCCTCATTTCTCATTACTGACACGTCCCATAATATTTATCCCTGTGAAGTCCAGCGTGAAACCTGGTAAGCTTTAAAGGAATTCATTGACTTTTTGAGCAGAATAAGCTCTTTGATCAACTTAGCACGGAGCGATTAACAGACTGGCAGCTGTTTCCCCTCCTGGTATTTACTTCTACAGTTTATATGATAAGATGCAAACACACGCAGTGGTTAAACTTCACATAAAGCAAGCTCACGGAGGCAGAAATGATGCCAAATGCTTCGTAGCAGAACAACGTGTTGATGGAGTTAATTTGCCAAAAGCTAAATCAATTCCTTTTAAAATAAAGCTACTTTTCCACTGTACAATCAATACTTGAAGTTCACTTTACTCCAGGATAAAGCGCTGTAATTTACATTTAGTGGTGAACCCGCTTTGTCTCATCTTCTTTAGCCGACTTGTGCTGCGCTTTCTGATTTTCACCATTTTACACACACGCGTTGCTTTCAGTGCCGTGTGTGGGCGAAAACAGGGATAATAATACGGCAAAGATTTTCTTAGCCGTTGTAAGAGTCATGCTTCATATTCAAAAGTCAACTTGCATTCTGGTCTTTTGATGCTTCAGTCAAATGATGTCTCTGCCTCGTCTTTGATGGATTTCATCCCCCGCAATCATTCCCATTCTTTTGATTGAGTGAACTGTACTCGGAAACCTGACATTTACCGGGACCCTTTCCTTTTCATTGTACTCCAGGATAGCTTAGGTGGAACGCAATCTCGCCAAATCATGTCGGGGGATAACAAAAAGTACACAGTCGAACGGCGAAATGGACCCAGAAATGCGATACAGCCAGCCAGTAGCTGCAGTTGTAAATGATGAAGTGGCTACAGGTGGAGTTTTCTTTAAATATCTCATTTTACATTTATATTTTTGGCATAAGAAGCTGTTATCCGGAGATTTGCAGAAAGCACACGGAGCCGCAAAAGTAAGCAGACATGAATCACTCTGCCTGCAAGGAGCCCGGTTACAAAGCAGAACAGCTATTCAGTGCTGAGCTACAAAATGATGCATGGCTTTTATTTGTGTGTGTGTGTGTAGGGAGGAGGGCGATGAAGCGGGTGTGGAGAGATGTTTGGTCTCTCGTGTGAGAGATGTAGGGACTTGTTACTCCAAAGCATCTTAGCTTTAAGATAATCTTTACTCTCTTCACTCACAATAGGTCAGAGATGATCTTCATGCTAAGAGGCTTTGGTGGGGGAACCCTGCGTGCTGGTATGGCCCTCTGCAATAACAGCCAGTCATCTTGAAACCCGGCCCAGTAATAAACGGCCACATTTATTACTCCACATATGCACAGTCCTGCTTCTCCTACCTCAGATCTTTTGCAATATTCTCCACGGCTGACTCCCACCACCTTGATGATTTTTCCAGCCTTCACGCTTTCTTCCTCCTCGGATGCTCGCGCGTGTGTGCGCACATATGCATACTTCTAATTAGGAGTTAAAAGACCGTACAGTAAGCGTAGTCCATCTGGCTTTGGCATTAGCCCATTGTTGCTATAGTCTACGGGGGAAACTGACCTTGGCGAGCAGCGCGAGGGGGGAAAAAATCACGCTCCATTTCCTGGGTTCTGTAGAACATTTAATTTAAGTGGGACTGACATTAAAAATGCATCGTTATGATGGAAATCTAAGATTAGGTTAAACTCCTCTGCTTTCAGATGCACACGGGCCTCACGTGAGGGAAGCTTAGCAGCCACTGAACGTTATCAGTGTATCTGAGTTTATAGAAATCACATGCTGAGATGGAAGTCGATATAGGCACGTCTCAGGTCTCAGGGGCCATCCCGCCGACCCCATCCTTTGGGCTGTTACTTCATATAAATATATAAAGAGAGGCTGAGCTGTAACTTCAGTGGTCATCAGACATAAAAACTATGTGTACGGAATCAAAATTGGAAACTTCTTAAAACATGCTGCTGTTTTCTTCATTCTGCACATGTGTAGCTGTCTGCTGCCACTTGGGGGCAGCGTCAAAAATATGTGGATTAACCGGTTTACGTGAGCTACTCTGTTTGTTTGCGTTGCTTTTCTTTAGTTATCCTCCTGCCATGGGAAAGGCAAGGAGCCAGAGGTACAAAAGCTTCTTTGCAGCAGAGCGAAGCAGAGTGTTCGACAAATAAAACTGTCCACTGCAACCTTTGTCTGCGCTTCTCATCTGTGCTTCTTTGATCTTTGCTGATCTTTTGCGCTTTCCGTGGCGAACTCTGATGCTCATTATTTTTTTTTCCCCCGCTCGAGCCACTCAGCATTGAGCCGATGCAACAAAGTTGTCATAGCTTTGTTTAGTCTTTTCGTTAGTTTTAAATGAACTCATTTAACTAACTTCAATGTGTTTCCAGAGAGGTGTTTACACAGTTTTTATCTAAAAATGCAATGTTTTAGTTGAGATGTTACTTTACTTTTAGTTTTAAAACAATATGATTTTGTTTGTCAGGGGCAAAAATCTAAAAGGTTATAAATAGTTAACACAAACGCAAACAGACTGCTTTGTTAAGTCAGTTGACACAGTTGTGCAGACGTCCCAGTCTTAACAGAAAACAGACATGCTAAATCTCCTTTGGGTTGCAGTGTTGACTCATTAGACCAAATGGTCAAAGAGGAAAACTGAAGACAGTTCCCGCACATGTGCACAATGTTGAGTTCATTTGCTAGCTATTTTTTTTAGTGTTTTTGTCCCAGCTAATTGTGTTTTATTTAACTAAAACAACCGCGCTCCCCATAACATATCACAGGCCACGTACTTGGATGTTGCAGGGCAGAGTCCCAGCGGCCTCTGCGTTTGTCCCATAATCCTTTTCCCTGTTCGCAAAGAGATATTAAAGCAAAGCAATAAGTCTGTGTCGACTTCCTGCTAAATCCTCCAAAAGCTCAGTAATTCACACCACGGATCCTGTTTGTGTGATTCTGAAGACTGGAACAATTAGTTGCAGTCATAACTGGTTATACCAGATCTAGAAAAGCTGGAGCAGCAAAATCCCAAAGTGTATGTGGTTTCATATAATTGCTTATATGTTCTAGTTTTAATTTGCAAAACGAAGAGTGTGTTACCTTTTTTTTTTCTGGTTTGTCATCAGTTGAAGCGCTGCATTGTTCACCAAGACTGGAAAAAAAAATGATTCAGAGTCTCAGGTTTATGAACCCCTTTCAGACCTGCAATGAATAAACTCAAAAATGCATGGCTGTCAAACGAAAACAAGGTGGCTTCTCCCACTTCCTGAAAAGCAGACATTTTCCCGATAGAAGTATTCCACCCTGAAGCAATGATTTAAGGCCGTGTACTAAAGTGAACTAGCTGACTGCCTCCAAATGCTCTTTTTCTTTTTTGCAGCAGCGACATATGGAGTGCACTGCAGCGCTTTGTTGTCTAGCACAAGTAACTCTAACAAGATCCATCTTGTTACAGACAGAGTGGTGAAGTGGATTGTTGTTGCCCCTTCCACATCCCATCATCTGATACCCCAGCTCTGGCTTTAATACACCGCTGTGTGTGCGAGCTGCTTTCTAGCGTTTTTTAACTCCCTCTCTCTCGTCTTGCTTTTGTCCTCATGTCTCGCAGTCAACCTTAACACACTTCGGCATTCATTTAGATACACTGGCTTACACACATCCAGGCATGCACAGTGGCGAGCTTGTACACACACACACATACTCATGTATGCACAGATGAAAAATGTTATTGCTCCCAGTCCTGGAAAAAGTCCAAGTGGAGGGGTTGAGTTTCTTCTGAGGTACACTCCACCGCCCCTCCTCTTTCTATCAGTAGCATATCCCTCACTCCCTTCTTCTTCCAGTCCTCCTTCTCGCTCTCCCTCACTTCTTCCTCCTCCCTCTGCTCCTCTGTGAACAAAAGAGCTCCCCTCGCAGAGCTCCCCACTGAAAGCCCTCACACACACTCGGCTCGCTGGCTTCGCACTCTCCCACACGCACTCTCAGCCCTCTCGTCGTCTCCGAAAACCAGTCCACTTCTCCGCGCTAATCCCCCTTTCATTTCTTTTGTCTTTCCTTTTTTTTTTTTTTTTTTTTTAACTTTTTACTCAATGCTTGGCTCGCCATCAGTGTAAGTTCCCTCCGCTACATATCCAAGCCGTTATCATGTTACAGCCGGTTGGCAGACAGTAAAATTTATTCCCCCTCTCTCTTTTTTTTGTTTTAAATTGCTCTCATTTCTTTCTCCTCTTATTTCTCTTGTTCCTCCCAACAGATCCTTTTGTGTCTCTTTTTCTTTGTGGGTGGTTTTTTTGATCTGTAGTCTCTGCTTCTTCTCATTCGCTCATCATTGTCCGGCAGTAAATAGGCCCTCTGTAGTAAAGACAGAATGAGTGATCATGATTGCCTATCACTGCAGTGTCAGAGTAATTCGGGGGTGACTGTGAGCCAACCAGAGCGTGGCTAGCACAGACACACGCACACACACACACACGATGTACAACTCCCTTAAAATTCACTGCAAATCAGGAAGCCATTCCCTCATTAGCAACCCTATCTTGAAACCTCCCCTTCTAAAAATCTTTCCTCTTCTTTATCAGCCTTGCTCTCCTTTGGAGTGCAGCTGTACTGCAGGTCCCCAGCCACAGGAGGGGGAAAAACAGATGGAACACCCTCCTTTCTATTTTTTTGTAACCTTTCTTGATTCTTCCCTCCCTCCCTCCTTCCCTACAAAGAAAATCAAGCCAGATGAATGCTAGTGCACAATGGTGGTGGGGGGGCGAAAGCCTCTCTCTTCCGCAATCTCTCTTTTAGCCAAGCGGCACGACTGCGGGTCACCGTGCCCGTACCTTGGGCGCACGCACGCTTACGCGTACGGACTCCTTATTTCGGTTACGTGGCGCCGATAACCCCCTGGCTGTGTGGTCTTGGGTTTTGCTGGCTAACGCACACAGCTGCTGTGGTGTTTGTGTTTGGTTCCCTATTTTGTGTGCTTCAGCAAAGCCACCAGTCCCAGTTAGGCCTAGCCCATCTGGAGCCTTAGTCCTGGGTGGCCGTTATATATATATATATGTGTGTGTGTGTGTGTGCAGTGTGTGTACACAGCTGAATATCGCAACACGTCCAGTCTATGAGGTGTATTCTGGCGCTTGGTAAATCGTACACATTATCTGATTTCCCAAATCCTTAATGCAGCTGCTGTAGAGCAGCCAAACATCGGCGCTATCATGCATAAGTGGCGCACTTCAACTGTATTTTTAATGTTATCTCTTTTTAATCAAAACCTTTGCTTTCTCCTTATGTTTCCTCTTAAATTTAATCACTCTTGTGACGGGCGAGCTAACTCTATTATGGCGGTACTTAGCTAGAACAAAAGAATTCACTCAAGGTCTCGTTTAAGTGCTTCTGTACCCTCATGATGCCCTTGCATGCTGAACAGAGGGAGGTTTTTTTTAAATGTGTGTGTGTGCGCGTGCGTTTCTGCCTGTGTGCAGAAAGTGTGATTGTGTGGATGTCAGGCATGCGTCATGCGTAGGTGTGTATGCGCGCTTGTGTACATGCCCTGCGTGGGTTTGTGTACAACCCCCCCTCCCCTCCTCTTCCCCACATCCCCGTGATGCTCGGTACCCCTCCACCGCCCCTTCCCCTCCATCACCACATTAAGCATTATTTGCAAAACAACACAATCATGTGAGACAAAGCGAGGCTTCTGGGTGAGCATTAAAGAGAGAGCAGGGAAACAACAGAAACTGGCCTGTACCACTTGACCCTATGGAAAGGGAGGGGGGTGGGGGTGATGAGGTGGTGATGAGGTGGTGTGGGAGGGGATTTGTAAGCCAAGGGGAGCGATAATCCCTCCAGTCATTGCGGGCCCCCTCTGCGCTTACTCTATAACGTGGCGTGCTGGGCTGTCAATCACTCAACAAAGCTGTCTGTAAGGGGATTATGAACCCATGGATCCTCCCTCCTCCTCATCACCCCGCTCTTTTTTTTCCTCCTTTTTGCCCCCCCCTTCTTCATTCATTTATTTCTCTTTCTCTTACTGCCATCTCTTGCATCCTGCCCCTCTGGTTCCCTACCTTCAAACCTGGCTGTCAGTTTGCTTGTCCGGCGTCCTCTCACAACAAAGTGCGCCTTTCTCCCAACACACGTTTTGCTTTGCTGTGTGAAGCTTAGTTTATCTCCAGCTTTCCATCCGGTCCTCCTCTGTCCTCCATAAGCCCCATTTCTCTCCTCTCCAAAGCCCTTTGCACTCTTTCTCTATCTCTTCGTCCCACCCGTGTTTTATTTCTCACCTGGACAAGTGACAGGTGCTTGTTAGTGTGTTGTGTGGATGTGTGTCTGCTGCGCACCTGCGCAAGAATAACGAGTTTGGCAGCACAAACTACAGAGGAAAAAGTTGCAAAAGATCAGTGCACGTGCTGTCACCGGTGGGCGATCGTTCTGAAAATGACCAAAGTTTCAATCCTAATGAGTCAAAAATTAAAATTAAGCCTCTTGTAAAGTGTTTCAGAAAGTTCTTTTTTTTTCTTGGCTCTTAATGACATCACTAAGAGTGGATATCCCCAATATGGTCATATCAGGCCCAGCATCCAAGAGCAAAAATATTTCATACTTAAAAATGAGCTTTAAGAACATGAATCCATTCACATGTAAGCCCATTTTCACACATTTTCATATGTTTTTTGTGGCCTTTGCACCCTCATAATATAGACACACCAAGCTGTCGTCTGGCTAAATGTCACCTTTCCTATAAATGTGATGAATGGCTCGCAGTCCTATCTTATCTCTCTGTCCTTAACGGTGCAGTTTTAAACCCAAGCGCCGCTTCCATCGGCTGCTGCAGGTGGTGACAGCCTCTCCTCCCACAGTCACCCTCCATTAATCCATCGCTTTTCCCCGCCGACTATCTCCCCCATCTACCCGTCTGTTAAAAATGTCTGTTTAGTTTAAAAGTCTGTCTGCGCCCAGACGAGCTTTCACTCCTCACCTCTTTTAACCGGTTCGACCACCTCTGTTGTCCTGTTTTATTTCCTGCTGTCTCCTTTAGTTTTTTTTTTTTTTTTAAAAGGGGCTCTGTGTTTTGCAAGCACTGTCTCCTGTTTGCTTCTCTGATTCTCTCTGAGGTTTGGCAAGCAGCGGGTCATGGTGAGTTTCTGGATATCTTCTGGTTAATCTGCCTCAATCCTGTGAGTAATCTTGCAGCTTTAATGAAGCAATTGGGGTGGGGACAGCGCTACAAGGGAGAAATGAAGGATTGTCCTTCTGCTAGCTGTGCAAAAGGGCTTTTTCAATTTCACTGAAATGAATTTCATTTTTAATTTAATTACAGGATGGTATCTTAACCTGTTATCATCTGTTTAATGTAAGTTTAGTTTTTTTTTTTTTTAAAGGTAACCATGCTTGTTTCCAGCAGCCATCTTTGACTCTACTAGACTAAATTTGCTTAAATCACAGTTCAAAAAATTTTCACGCAGCTATAAGTTACATTCCTTTCAGGTAACTTCACTCTGATTGGCTGCCCATTATAAACAGAAAGTTTGAAAGCAGGTGGGCGGGGCTTCCGTGCTCACCGTATTGACATCATACAGATTCCACGGCAGAAAAAAACTCTCTGAAACAAACTAGTTTAAGCCTAAACTTTTGCCTCACAGAGATTACTTTTAGTTTTCCTGTGCAGTGATTTATATCGCATTTCAGCTGATCTGACAGTGATTTTATTCCATGCCTAGATTTTGACTTCTTGTTAACAACAATGACCCCGAAGGAGACTATGATGCAAAGAGACTTCAATTTAGAAAAAAAAAAGAAAAGAAATGATGAAGCGATGGAGAGAAGCTGAGATTTAACAACCATTCATTTTGCCATTAAGACAGAGAGATTAGACAACGACGGGGAGTGAAAGTCAGGGAGAGGAGACTTAATGCAGGCGACAGGGTTGTTATCTAGGCAACTGATGGTTTTAACAGCTGTGTTATCTTGTGTATCTCATATTGGATTTAACTTCATTCTCTTACACGTCGTTCTCTGATTGACGCTCTGATTAAAGACTTCCACTGACAGAAGAACTGAAAGAAAGAAGAGAGACAAAAGATGGGTGAGGAAGAGGGTGAGGAGCGGTGCTTGAACTGGGCTGGCGCCCACTTATACTGTGCACTAGCTGAAGTCACTACTTATCAGTCAAAACAACCAATTTTCCAATTTCTGCTGGGTGAATGTGGTATTTTTTCACCTTGTTGCATTGCAAGTAGAAAAAGAAGAAAAAAAAAGGTGTTGGACATGTGCTGGTTTGCACAAGCTGCCATCGAGCCTGTTGCCTGCAGCCTAACATCTTAATTTGGCAGTTTCTGCTTGTACCATTGCTCCCTACAATATCAAAAATGGTTCTGATCACACAGTACAGAATATGTCCATATCTTGTTTTTGTAGACTTGTTTTTTTACTCCTTTTTATCAAAGAGTAGAGCCAACTCCAGCCCGATTTCACCACTGTGTCGAAAAAACATCCAATTAAATAGAGCTGACAATGCAGCAGGGGTGCCACTTCCACAGAAGCTCCAGATAAAAAACCCAAACCAAATAATAATAATAAAAAAAATCAGGTGCCTCGCTACCTTGTGACAAATACAAATAGCATTACATTGTATCTCCTGCTGCTGCTTCAGCCTCCCGTTGGTCTGCGGTTATCAAACGTTTAGTGTGAAAAAACAGTAGGAAGACTGTTTGCACAGTCTTATGAGGTATTTACACTAATGCATCTGTGCACATGTTTGCACAGAGGGGTTTGCAATCTATGTAACCGTACTCGTGAGTAGTTGTTACAATGACTCCTATGACACTATAGGTAGGTCGTGTTGTGATTGGTTGATAAGTGGGCCAAAACAGAAAACAGAGTGACAGTGGGGTCATCATCACATCATCATTAATCACGAATAAAAAAAAGGACAAACAGTGACTGCAGTGGACACTTCATTGTTTTTAACACTTCACCTCCTTGTATTTTATAACTTTGCTCTTCTTGGCTGGATGACAGACTAACATGAGCACACCGCCTCAATCTGGCAACAGAGCTCACTGCAGGCAGACAGGCCATCCCCGGGATGCAGACAGCGAACCCACCACCCACACTGAACCTTAAATTCCATTTAATGGTCAGCAGGGTGTGACTCCACTGGTTATAAAAACAAGTTTGATTGTGAAGAAGTGTCTGTCTCATCTACCAGCTTTAAGTAATCTGCAGTAAAATGTGAGATTTGAAATTATATTTCCATGTAGAGTAAAAGATAATCCCGGGTGTGATTTAGGACGTGGCTACTTTAATGGAAACGCTAACGTGTAGGCGTGCAGCGTTCTCGGTCGGATCCACCATTTATGCATCGTTTCTGGTTTCAAAACACCAAGACTACAAAAACTAAAGATAATTTCCATTAGGGCTTTAAATGCGCTGCTGGAAATGAAACGTTCCATGTGGTTTAAGTGAGGGTCACATTACACCCACTTGCTAGCCTGCGCTAACGGCTCATCTGCACAATCTACCAATACTCATGCTTTGCACTGGCAGGCTAAAGACCAGCTAATGTCCGATTTGACTCCATTGAACGTAATTTATAGTACAGAGTAAAGGTTTATATCTGGCAAAATGCACGAAAGTGATGATGAAAACTGAAATTTGGTTAGAATAGGCTTTCACTTTTTGAGCGGATTTTCACAGCTTGACCGCAACAATATGGCTCGGGGCAGCTATCCACGGCTGCAGAAGGCCAGAGTTGAAACACGCTCACAGCTTGGCTTGCTTCGGCCCAATTAAAATGCCACAATACAAATACCGCTTGCTTAAACAGATGCAACAGGTTAAAGGTCAGAGGAGGTGTGAGGTCCTCCATAAATCCATAAATAACCTGTACAGAAGCAGTTGGATTTGTGCACACGAGCGAGCATTGCTTGTTAATTTGCGCACTCATGTGAAATAAATAATTCTCCTGCGTTATATATGCACACATTCTTTTCTTTTTTTTTTTTTTTTGCTCCTGTCTTTAGTTCTGCGTGAAAAACAAAGGCAGGGGAGAGATGTAGGAACAAATGTAAGGTGGGGGAGAAAAAGGGAAGAAATAGGGCTTCGAATAAAAAAGGGAAAGAAGAAGAAAAGGTAAAAGTTGAGAATGTGTCAAACCCCTTATTAGAAACTGTGACTCTGATCTGTTCAGTCTCATCTCACACCTCCGCCTTTGCACGTCGCTCCTCTCTCTCTCTCCCCCCAACTCAGCGTTCCCTTTGTCGTATCCACCTCTCGCCATTTCTCACTCTTTTCCTCTTTCATACCCTGCAGTCTCTCACCAGCACAAAAACTTCTCATGCTCAGTTTGGTGCGGAGCCTGTCAAGCTTGCTTTGAATACACATGCACGCCAGCAGATACTTCTGTAACTCCAAGGGAATAATAGAATCAAGGAATACTCGGAGATAAAGCAGCGAAGGGAGGGGGGGGCAATAGAGGGATAAAGCAGACTGAGAGGGATAGAGAGCCTCATATTATTAATTTAGCTGGAGAAAGAGTAGGAATTTCAGCCCCCCCTCCAACACACACACACATTCGCACACCCCGCTGCCTCCATAAAGCTCTATAGTGGTGCACAATGGAGAGATTGAAACAGGAGGGGCGAGAAATAGAGGTATAGATAATCCATCCAGCTGTATAAGCCGTGGAGTTTACTGTTTCACAGCACCAACTTGGCCTGCCTTTATTCCTCCGCCATCATGACTATGGGCCTAATTTCCTCATATTGTTCCCTTGATCTAAAAATGTATTAATTCACATTTTTATTATCATCTTCTTCTTCTTCTTTATTTATTTCGGAGTTCCTCCATTTACCTCTTTGTGATTCCCCCAACATTTCTTCCAGACCTACACATGAGAATAAACCTGCCCACACCCGGCCAACAGTGTGTGTTTATATATCAGCACACACACCCAACACGCACATGCACAAGACATACAGAAACTCTTTGTGTCCCATATGCGTGCGTCGCATGCCAGCGTATGATTTTGCCGTGCGGTTGCGAGTGTATGTTTGCGGTTGGCAGCCCACTCGCCCGTTGGATTTGGCAGAATATCTCCTCATCTGGCACAGGAAGAAGAGAGGGCGTCCCATAGCGAGGGATTACACTTACTTACACGAGCATACACGCGCACATGCCCGCATTTGTTGGCATGTATTTTGCACATTAAGAAATCCAAAAAAAAAAACATGCTTTCCGCCACACACAGACTCATTCGAGGTGGTCTCGCTCATTCAGACATCGGGATATCGGTTTCCGTGAATTGATTAGCAAGTATTATGAGCTGGAAAAGTTTGGAGAGGAGTCCAGGGCCTTGAAGAGAGAACATATAAGTGCACTGTGCACGACTCCTGGAGGCTTAATGTTTTGAAGGGAGAGTAAATATTTTTACCCACATGCAGAGAGATCTTGACGCTTCTTTATGTTGCTATAAACCAAGCTGTCTCTGCAGGGATGTGTCTGGTGTTGTGAAGCAGCCTTTCTAGCCTCCCTGCCCGACAAGAAGTGAAATGCCAGTGGAATGCACTTCTGTAATGGGCCTGCTGACAGTGCAGCAGCTACGAGCGCAGAGAGGAAATAGTCTCCAGAAGCCTGTTACTGTAAAGTGTTTCTTTGTCTCGGTATAGAGATGAAGGGGGGAAACTGGGAGAGAGGGGATGGAGGGGAGCAGGCTGGGCTCTTTGTATGAACCTGATTGATAGGTGTGTGTGACCTTTAGCACCTCTTGAGAAATCCAACAAGTCATTCTCTCACCTTATATTTAGTCCCCTACGTATCTGCTCCCCACACACACTAACAGGCACACACACAGACAGGCCCCTGGACAGAAACCTAATTCTGTCTTTTTCTTTCTCTTCTTTTCAAAAAACCTCCCAATTATAGCCACTCCATTTTCCACCTCCCATCCGCTCTCCGTCTCCCCCCCCCCCCCCCCCCCCCCACACTCCCTTTCTTAACGAGCAATCTCGTTAATGTCAGAGCGCCTCGTTCCTTTTCTCATTCTGTCTCTCATTCAGGCTTTTTTGGCCCATAGAGGGAGGAAAAGAGAAGGGCGATATGAAGAAGTGGAGATAGAGAAATCAGAGGCGAGCTGAAAAGAACAAGCTGCAGATGAGAGAGAGAGGCTGAGAGAAGGCACGAGGTGTGGGCAGAGCGGAGCCAGAGCCCGGCGTAATAATGGCCAGACAAGTGTGTGAGATTACTGCCCTGGTTTCAGGGGGGACATAATTATATGCTGCACAGCCTGTCAGAAAGAATGAGATGAGGGGGCTGTATTTAGTGATGCACCAGTGAGAGATCGGTGAGGCGAGGGCGACGACTAAATCTGTGCCACAGCCTGGGCAGTTGCAGACCTGTGTGTGTGTGTGTGTGCACGCAGGGATGAGTAATGCTAAGCCATTGAATGCTGTAAATTATTCAGAGGCTTCATGCATGGAAACATTATAATTCCATGTCTGAGTGTGAATTACTCTCCATTTTACCCTCAGGCACATATCTCACTCTTGCCCAAGGCCTCATGGGAGATTAAAGGGAGAAAATACTGTGAAAGCTGGACCAGCATATAAAGCCACATGGAGTGGCCAGATATCCCAGCGGGATGTGACACTTCTACTGTACGCTCAATGAAGTTGGTTTGAATCAATCTGTCTGCTTGTTATCTCTTTATGCTTCCGTGTATCCTTAATGAGAAGAAACGTGCCAAAAACAAAAATCGTCATGTGGTTCAAACTTTAACTTCACTACAAGGTCAAGACTGCAAAAGTTTCACTTTCTGCTGTTTTGTGTGCTATGCAGCCTTCTCCCCACTGAGATCTTATTTGAGCTTTAGTGGTAAATTAACCATTTATTATTTTTGGAAGAAAATTGAGCAGGTATTAGATCAATTCTGTGACATTTCAGCATTTATTTTTACTTCACAGTGTATCTCTGAGCATACAGCTACACTTCATGCACTGTTGAATTTGAGAAGTTACATTGTCTTAAAATAGGGTGCCACAGAAAATGTTTTCTACGTGATTCGAGGGTAAATGCACTTCAGTTGCATCTTTTTTATTAGATTTTATTTTAGTATATAAAAGTTTATAAAATGTACCTTTCCTATTGAGCTATATTAAGAGTTTACAGGACAGAGTGTGTATGTGCCCCATACACCACACTTTTTTAGAGGAACAGGGATTTTATCAACTTTTGAACATCACAAAGTCTAAACACAAAATAACTGAAACAAGATCACAATACTACTAAATTATGGATTTGAACTGGTAGTGTTTGCAGTACAGTTCTGCCGACAATGAAAATACTAATAACTATACTACTTAATATTTAAGCGAGACAGTATATGTAGTTAAGCTTCAGGAAGTTATGCAAATTAAGCAGTTAAATGAACTGCTTTCAATTAGGTATCAACATTGTTTTCATTTACAGAGTGTAACTGTAATCTTTAATCTAAAAGGATATGTCTGCTTTTTTTATTCTAGATGACAAACTGTGTATATTTGGGTTTTGGACCACGAATTAGGCAGAAACTCTTCAGTGTATTTAAAGAGAAGTTGAGGTTTTGATTTAAACTCTAATGTGCTTGAGCCTCACTTACATTTTGTGACAAATTCAGTTTCTGGTTATTCAATTCTGGATGTTTGCAACTGAGATTTAGACCAGAATCTGCTGTTGGGGTTTAATCGTAGCTGTCACATAGATGCCACAATTTACTAATTGGTCAAAAAGTATAGACAGAATTTGTCAGGTTAATACAGACTAAGCAAAAAAGTAAAGTTAAAAACAAAACAAAAACAAGGGCAACTGAATTCATCCATCCAGCACTTTCAAATAATAAATAGTAATGAAATAAAATATAATAAAATGAATGTCTGCATGCAACTTATTTCCATGTCTCATCACGGTGAGCTTGATGAACCCAGAACCTAAAATGTGCATGTCTTTGCATTTGTATTTGAATTTATAGCTGCTGAAATAATAGCTGCTCCTAACGCAGATCTTTGTCTCCACCAAAGCTTTATGTTGAACCAAATTTAATCAGATTTGAGCCCAGCCCGTGTGCCATCTACACATCTTTCACACTTCTAACCAATGCAAAACTGGCAAATCTGTAAGTGGACTGCGACAGACCGCTAAAAAGACATTACAAGAAGAGCATTACCAGAAACTTAAATCACAACATCAGACATTAGACGTGAGAGCCTCAGCATAATTAACAAAAATGTTCCTTTAATCTGCAGCTGGTGGTTCATGTTGATGCCCTCCTCCTCGCCCCGAACCGTGCTGTCAGATTAAAGCTTTCTTGTGCGTCCTGTCTCCTCCTTGCAGTGGACACAAACTAAAGCAGGGTAGTACTGTTTATCGGGTGTGTCTGTAGATATACATATGTGTGTGTTTGGGAGTGTTGGGTGAGAGTGGGAGGTGAACTAGCATGCAGCATTAGTTCTGCTTGAGCTGATGTGTTAATTAGCCAGCCGGGTGCATAGATAATTAATGAGAATCATGATTAATGACTGTACAGTATGCATGGCTAAGGCGGAACGCGACTCACTGATAAGGCGGAAGGAGGAGGAGGAGGATCACTGGCTATTCACCCTCTGCTGCGTGCCCGTCAGGTTTGTGTGCCTGCGTGTGCGGGAAACATGTTTGCTTCTAAGTGTTTGCACATGTGAGTTTGTGTATCTGACCGATTTGTGTGCACTGCCAGGCGTGGGCACTGATGCCAGTATGAGTTAGCAGGCCTGGCAGTGGGTAGGCCTAATAACAGACTGCAGCAGGTCAGGGGGGCATTTAACACTTCTAAACACACTGGCAGAGCTGACCACTGATGCCAGATCAGAAGGAGGACCTCACACTCAGATCAACACTGAAACGAAGGACATCAAAATTGATCTGGTGTTTTACATTTTTTCTTCTTTTTTTTTTTGAGTTGACAATTGTTTTGTTTGCAAAAACCTCTCCATCAAATCCTTTTGTGTCTGCAGTTAATTCTTTAAAATTTGCCAGTGCTGCAGAAATATTCCACACTGTTTCCAATACAGATCAGTTTGTTTGAATTATTCCCTCCAAATCAAGTCATTTTTGTTGATTTCAAACATATACCAACTCATGGAAAAGTACTTTATTACCCCTGGAAAGGAGCTGAATTTGCTTTTGGTGCATTGGCAGATGTTCAGCCTTTGAGACAATAAGATTTTTCTGCACTAATGCAGACAGAAATTACTGTATCTGATTCAGATTGCATGGGGATTTGTGGAGTTTCCACAACAACCTCAAACAGCAACTGAAGGACAAAAAAATAGCCTAGTTTTTAAGCCCATGTGGACCAGAAGTCCTTGAAATATCCAGAAATGGAAATTTGAAGATCCGCTTTTGCATGACAACTGGGTTTTGCTACAATCAAAAGCCTCAGAACAGCTACTAAATTGTCTCAATAGTCAACAATAAAAAAAGAAAGGAAAAAAAAGATGTTTGCAAATGAACTAATAACACATCAGAACATTTCTGTGGAAAAACACTGATTCCTCACGGCAACAGAAACTATCCTCGTGCGGAGGAGATCACAGGTTGGTGAGGAGAAACAACTAACGTAACCTCTAAATTTGTCACCAGAGAGGAAGCGTATTAGACGAGTAGATCAAACACTTTCTTAGACGACATACTTCAGATTAATGCTAAGTTTAGAAGCAGAAGCAAGTTGATCTTCACTGAAGGACAAGAGTTGTGCAATTCAGTAAACATGTCTGTCTGGGAAAAGCGCACGAGGAACCAAAGTATCCTTGTGCAATTTGTTTGCAATGAATACAAACCTGACAGGCGAGAGGTGGATGACCACTGACCGCAAGGACAATCAGGGTTTTGACCTCCCATTGGTGCAACCGGCAACATATGATACTATGTCACCCAATGAGAGGGGAGGCTTGTTCCCCAGCTTCCCAGAGGGGTGACATACCACAGCTCGCCCCGTATGTGTGCGTGTTAATCTGCTTTGTCTGGCTCCATGCACCATCAGCACTCAAGCATGACCCTTAACCTCCAACCTCAAATAAACGGGGGAGGGTGAGAGTTGGAGCGATTTAGGATCCAAGGGAAACGGTGTTTGAGGGTTTGCGTGTCTGTGCGCCGGAGAAAGAAATGTGTTGGGGAAGGACGGGAGGCTGGGAGGGAGGGGGGGAAAAAAGCGAAAGTAAGGAGGCCGGCGATAAGAAGTGAATGAGGAGAAACAGACATGAAGAACAGTATGTTCTGCACTTTCTTCTCTCTCCTTTCTCTGATGAGGAGACAAATAGCTATTGTCATCTAAGAGATGCTGGAAAAAGCGACTCGCGCTCACGCTTCCTTTGTCTCCCAGCTCTGCGCTTGAGAAGGGATGACAAAGGCCATTTTCATGCTCAAGCGTCTGTCTCTGTCACCTCCTCCTCCTCTTCTTTCTCCTCTTTTTCCTCCTCTCGCTTTT
Organism: Neolamprologus brichardi; assembly: GCF_056152115.1. Classification (NCBI taxonomy): domain Eukaryota; kingdom Metazoa; phylum Chordata; class Actinopteri; order Cichliformes; family Cichlidae; genus Neolamprologus; species Neolamprologus brichardi. The sequence continues at coordinate 43,305,122 of NC_142106.1, read as the reverse complement.
AAACCTCTGTCCTCCTTTTTCTTTCTTCCTTCTTTCTCTCACGCTGAGCCTGCCACCTCTTTAGTCATGCCTTAACCCTTTCCTTTCTTCTTCCCCTTTCCCCTCTCCTATGTCACGACGTCCTCGCCTTCAACCCTTCCATCCATCTTTCCACCCCGCCCTGCCATTCGTCCTCTCACCTGCCACACTTCTCTGCTGGGGGTCGGCCTAATTATTCCTCATCTTTCCCATCGTTTTACTCAACCACCGTCTCCTCGACTCGCGCACCTGTAGCCCAGCACGCGTCTTTTCCTATCCTATCTGCTTGCTAGATTTTCACCTCCCCCTCCATTTTTCAATCTTGCGCAAACTTATGTAAGTTCGAGCTCTCTGCTTCTCTTGTCTAATTCCATGTTTGCTCTCCTTTTCCTTTTCCTGTTCCCGTTCTGTTTTTCCCCCATCTCTCCTTTCCTCGTCTCTGATTTTGCACCTGTTTATGCACTGGCTGCTCTCCTTTTCTCACCATCTTACCACTTTTAGCTGTCAATCAACAAGTCACTAAGGCTTCTCTCTCTCTCTCTCTCCCTCTTTTTTTTTAGTTGCCAAGAACATAAACATGTACTCAATTTGAACCAGTTGCACTCAATCCAATTTTTGTCTTTGAAGCTAAAGCAGAGTGTTGCAATCCAGATATTTGGGTGGCTGTGCAGGGAGATGTGCATAAAAAAGCAAAACAACTCTTTTTCCTTCTCACTCTTCTCCTTTTCATTGTCAGCCAGTGGTCTCTCTGGAGTTCCCACAAAACAAAGGGAGAAATAAAACAGTATTTTTAGACCCCTTTCATTTTTCATTACCATAATGATTCAGGCTTTGTAGAATCTTTTCATTTATATTTGACTGTGTGTTTGTGTTTGTGTTTGTGTGTGTGTGTGTGTGTTCAACAGGGTGTGCAGGGTGTTTCTTTTTTGCTGCACTGCCGCTCTCCCCACTCGGGAGCCCAGAGGTTGAAAAAGAGAGCACACACACACTCTCTCTCTCACACACACACACTCTGCAAATCAGTCATACTCATCCCCAGCCGTGCCTCCTGTCTATTTATTCCTCGATTCATCTGATTCTTTATTTATTTTACACGCTGCTTCCTAATGCAAATAGGTTTGTCTGCTCCCCGCTGAACTGTGGGAGCAGCATGGGACTGGGAGTGTGTGTTTCTGTGTGTGTGTGTGTGTGTGTGTACGCTTGCAAGAGAGTAAGTGAATCCGTGTGTGCGCGGGAAGGATGGGTGAGAGTTTGTATGTGTGTGTGTCTGTGGGACCCAGTGAGTAATAGAGCCAAAGTCCTTATCTGTCACCAGAGAGCTGCCTGGCTCTCTCTCAGCTGTCAATCATCCAGCCCCAGAGACAAACACTCTGCTTCAAACACTATGAGAGGCAGAGAGAGAGAGAGAGAGAGGATGAGGGAGGTAAAAAAGGGAGGCAGGAGGGGAGGACGGGAAGCGAAGGAGCAAAGAAGAGAACGAGGGATAAGAAAAAAGATGGAAAGAAAGTGAAGGAGGAGGCAGGTGTGGAGGGACGGGGGGGAAAGTGAAGGACAAAAGGATAGAAGTTGTGATAAAAGTGGAGGGAGAAGGAGGGGAGGTGATGGTTTCAACACCTCTGTTGTGTGTGTTTTTCGGGTAAACGGGGAATGGAACTTTTAAAACACTTCACCCGCATGAATTAGACAGGCCCCTTGAAAATACCCAGGTGACTTTTTGAAAAAGCCACTCTTTAGAAAGTAAAGAGGAGGAGAAGTGGCGAGGTACGCACACGGACGTGCTCAAGCACACGCCCACATGCAGCCACTGATACACACACACACACACTCTGACAGAGCTATCAGCACTGAAATATTGGCATAACAGTCTTCAATATCCCGACGAGAGTGAATTGTATTTTTTTTTTTTTTATGACCCGGAGGCTTTATCTTTCAGTTGGTGTGCGGGCATGTGTGCACATCGTCTTGCACTTATGTGCGCCTGTTTGCAATTCAGCCAGTCATCAGCTATCCCTACGCCCATGCCTGTCCTACTTTCATCCCTCCCTGACTGCTCAGAGTCTCGCCTCTTGCAGCAGGCTAACTGTTGATTTTACCACGGGGCTCTACAACCCCTGGGTCGAGCCGGGACTGCCGCTCCAGCGCTTTCCCCTAAGCCCTTAAATCTTCCTTCAGCTGAGAACGGGGGAAGGGAATGATGGCGAGGTTAGGAGAGCCAAGGATGAGGGCGAAAAAAGAGAGAGAGAGGGAGCAACAGAAGGGTTTGAGCCCCAAATCGCTTCAAGATGCGTTCCAGTGGAGTCGGAGTAGCTGAGAATCTGGGAGTTGGGGTAGCGCTGCTCGTAGCCTTTGGGGAAAACCGACTGGAAGCCAGGTTCCCATTTCCAATGGTGGATTAAGTGCTGCTGCAGATACACAAGGCCCCTTTGGGGTGCACACAACAAACACACATATCCTCGGGGCACTCCTTTGGAATATTAGAGTCTACATACCATAACTACTTCCCTTGACCTTATTTCTATTATTTTAAGATTTTATGCCAAATTGTGAAACTGAAATGTCAAAATGTCACACTGTGGTTTTACAAGAGGTAACCAGATGACTTCTTGATCTGGGCCATGGCTTTTTCAGGGTCTCTGCTGACTGGCTCGCAATCTCCCAGTGACAACAAAACTCCAGGAAGTCAACGTTCTGACAAATCAAATCAAAAGATCGGATTTCGGTCTTTTTTTGTGTGTATCCAGAGCCTTTTCTTGTTTTTTTCACTCATTATGTTACAGCACAAATCCTGGGGACTCCAAGTGTATTAATCCACACCTAAAAAAATAGTCCCGTGTAAATGCAATAAACTACTACTGAGTTGAGCACATGCATTATTTCCATGTTCCTTTGCTCGTTCTGTGAAGAAAAGACTGGGGGTGAGGGGGATATGTCCCATGAGTCTTTGCATGCTTGGTGGCCCCTCGGGGGCCCCTATGGATTACCATGCACTCCTGACACTATGGCCTGACTGAGCTTAAGTTGAGTCGCCTTTAGCTAAAGTTTCAGACTCTCTGCACCCTGTGGCCTCTTTGGAGTAAAGTCGAACCTCGACACACACACAGGCACACACAGAGGAGTGGCCTCACAGGTCACAGATGGGGAGAAGGGACCCTCGGGAGAATGGCTACATGCATGACTGCATGTGGATGCGCTCAGACACATACGCGCACACACACGCATGCAGGGAGCTTTGGAAATTTGGGCAACTGTGGCAGGTCGTGGTGCGCGCTTCTCTTTCTCTGTGTGTGCGAAGCAAAGAGAATGTGAATGAGAGCCACTGCATGCATTATAACCTTCATTCCTCCAGAGCACCGATTGACCTAATTAAATTAGTGAGGTGGATGGAGTGAAAGAGTTGAAGCTCAAAGACTGCTCCACCACCAGCTGCTGCTGACTACGTATATATGTGTGTGTAGATATCGTCATAAGCTTTACACTTAAACACAACAAGACTTCACTGGGAAGTATAAGCTTCTGTAGTGTCAGCGTGTCTCAAGGGTACTCTCCAGCCCCGTCGAGGGGTAGGCGTAGGTGTATCCATTTGTGGACTATAGGGGCACTCGCGATCGCTTCCTCTCTCACACTCTTTTTCTCTCTTTCTCATAAACTCGTGCGCACACACAGAGCTGTCAGGGCCCGCAGCACTCTGTCACCGCACACCTCCACTAGACCACCTTAATGGGACCAATCCAGACTGCTGCAAATCATCCGAAGTACACGCTGAAAATGGAAGAGAAAGGGGAAGTGGGGAGGGGAGGTGAGAGGAAAAGAGATATAGGAGCGGGAAGAAATGGTGGTTTGAGACAGTTTAGCAGGGCGGAGACAGAAAAAAGCCGAGAAGATGGAGAACATCTGAGGAAGGAAGTAAAAAAAATGAGTAGAGTATGATTTTAGGCTCACATGATCACCCACAGGGATGGTTAGGTTTCTTTGTGGAGCAGTTCGAAAGCTTTTGGACCCCCCCAAAAAACCTGTCTGTGGCTTTACGGTTGCTGGTTAATCATCGAGTTCATTTTCAGAGAGAAACTAAACACTTAGGGGGAAATTGCACCTTATAATAATCTCCAGTTTCTTAAACCAAACAAAGCGTTTTATAACCTGTTAGATTTTCTCAAGCAATCGTAAAGCTGAAACCGAGCCTGTTTTTATAGAGTTAATGCTTGAGAGATAGGTGACTTTTACAGGTCGGTCAGTGCCTCGATTGGGTCTCTGTGATCTCACAGACTGTAGTCAGGAATCCTGAATGATATTAGGAAAACACGATTTATTAAAAACACACACAAACGCAATGAAATTAAATGTAAATCTAACAGAAAATTAGCATATGTTAGTGTTTTAAAGAGGAACCATGTTTTTGCTCTTGGGCACCACTAGACTAGCTTTGCACGATTCACGGCTCAAAATCATCCTATTTGTGTTACACTGGGCCTCATACGACCTCAGTTCTTGCATTTTCTGAAACAACTGTTGTAACTCCATTACCTTCCTCTTAAAGCAACTTTCTTCTGATTGGCTGCTCCTCAAAAACAGAAAACTTGGTCTCAGATTTATTGAACTGGACAAAACAGCGCGTGAGTGCAATCCCGAAATAGCGCTGATAGATGTGGTTTAGTTTTGATTTACGAAAAGTTTTTGCAAACACAGGCGCAGCTGGTTCGTTTAAATATCAATTGCAAAACAATTAGGTCAGTTTTGTTTTTTGGCATTAAATATCAGCACAGTTAGCAGTAAACTGAGTAATGCAAAAGTTATTGAATCAGTTTGCGCGTTTGATTTAATTATTCTTCTCCTGATATTTTGCACCTTGAGAAAGGAACTTCTAGAGATACATACGCAGCCGCAGTCACGAAAATCTTAAAGTTATCACTTCTTACACGTAATCTTGCCACTGTGTTCTCTTTGAAAACGCCAAAACCCAGTTTGTGTTGGTGTAACGAGTTGATAAATCTGGCCCTAGAAGAGCAGCAGCTTTAGCTTTTGGCTAATCTTTCCCTCCTTCCCGTCTTGTACATGCGTAGAAATCTAATATAAAGCTTTGGCCATGTGTAATATTTGCATCCACCACTAAAAGCGACATTTTTCTTGGTTGATAATTATGTGTGGATGTTTTTCATTGTTCCATTTTTGTTCTAGGGAGACACTTTGGAGGAAACAGCAATCGTTGTAAAGCTGCAAACGCATTAGGTGATATATACCTGGGTGAAGAGAGGGAGAGAGAAAACAAGACTTTAATGAAGAAAAATATAGAGAGGTGGAGAGGCAGAGCAAGGAAGGGAGGCTCTTTGAGGCATGAGAGATGGAGTGCAGTGCGGCGTCTAGAGCTCACTTTTAGCGAATGTTTGGAGGAGTCAAAAGACGCCACGAACAAAAGTTCTGAGCCAAAGACGCGGGAGCAGAAACATAAAAAATACAGGAACAAGGATGCAAATGAGAGGGAGAGATGACGAAGGAGAAGGGAAGGAGATGTTTGCTTGAGAAAAGTTTCTGTTGACCTGGATATGGCTGCGTTGCTCAGCTCTGTTCAAAGAGGGAAAAGAATCTTTTTCCATAGCTGCTTAGTTAGTTCTCGCTTCTCTTTATGATGCAGCTACAAGTTTCAACTTAATGCGATATGCTCGTCTGCTGCATTGTATCGTATGGGATGGTATTGAGCGCAGCAGGAGCACAGCAGCATGGGAGATGAAGGGTGTGTGTGTGTTTATGAGGGAGACAAACATAGCGAGCGCCTCTGTGTGTGCGTACGTGCTCTTTGCAAATGCCAAGGCATCCAGCGTGCCTCCATCCTGTGTCTCTGTGGTTATCCGGGTTGTGATATGTACTGGATGTGACACCGACGCTGCAGCATTCTGGACCGCCTCCGGACAGCAGAACGAGTGTGTACGAGTGTGCGCGCGTGTGTGTGTAAGAGATGACAAGGACGGCGTTACCTTCAAAGTCCCACGATGCCAGCTAACTATTCAAACAAAGCTCTGCATCTCTACCTGCCTACTTACTGCCACCTCCCGCCTCCCCCTGCCTCTCTTTTCTCTCCTCTGTAAGCCTCCTCGGTGCTGCTTTACCTTTCCCTTCACCACCTCTTCTCCTCTCGTCCCCTCCCGTCTCACCCTCCCTCCCCCTCCTGCCATATGGAACCCATTACAAGCGTTGTCGTTTCTCACCACCGACATTCCTGAGGGCTTTCCACCACTCACTGACTTTACATCAACCTTGTGCTCCTCTTTCCTTGTTCACGCTGTTCTTCATAGTCAGCTTATCTTTTGTCATTTCTCTCCTCGTTTTCTTTTTAACCTTTCAATATCCAGTTTCCCTCTTTTATTTCCCTACGTGTAGGTAACATGTATGTGATTTTTCACTTCTGGGCCAACAAAACATTCACTGTGCCCTGGTGTTGACACATCTTTTGAATTTTACAGATTTACACATGTTTAAGTTAAAACCTGCCCTTTTGGCTCTGTTTTGGCCTCCTCCAATTCCTAAAGGAATTGCTAGATCACCGTGTCAATGCAATCTCAGCAGGGCATCAAATACTGGCCTTCTGTCATGCGCTCCTCTCACACTGGTGGCTCGATGTGGCAGTGCTTAACGGTACGCTTTTCAGGAGTGATGAAGTCAAGTTGGATTAATTTTGATTTGCTGATGAAGCTCATTTGGACTCACAAGGCTTAGGCACTTAAAATCTTCCGTCTGGCGGGAGAATCCTTTCAAAAGTTGCATTCACAAGCTCAGACTGTGCGGCGAAGGCCCCAGAGGTGAGCGCAGACAGGAGATCCGTGAGCGAGGTTGTTTTGCTGGAGAGTGGGCAGGCAGGAAAACCAGATCGGACAGCAAGAGTCTGAGCTGCTGGCTGGCACGCGTAGGGAATCTGGAGCAGAACAAGAATCGGGGTTAGCAACTTGGAAAACATATTTAGAGAGAAAGCAAGTTTCACTAGAGAGCCTGAACAACATCACCGGCTATAAAGGCTGTTGGAGCGGTCTGTGGGTGTGAGAGCTGGTCCTCATGTACTGCAGGTAAGTGATGATAGGATCGATACGCCGGCTTACAGAGGAGTGGAAATCACAGGGTAGCCACACCTGTAGGGAGGCACCATAGAGATTAACAACAAAAGTACTTGCTTATAAAAGGATGCTTACCCATATAATTTTTAATTTGGTGCAAAGAAGTCGTTTACAAGCGTTTTCGTGTGACACGTTGGTTCCCTGTTGCCGTAAACACATTGCATCACAGCCCCGGCCTTTAAGCGTACCTTCTTTGAGGCGCACTTTGACAGCACTGCCGTATTTGATGCCCGCGTTCAATCGTCGGTTTGATCTACAGAAAGCAGCTTCTTTTTGTGGCTGAAAATGACTAACAAAAAGCATCCTCATTGGTGCTTCTTTGTACGACACTCAGAGCTCAAAGACGCCATATTTTTCCAGCGTTTCTCATGTTTCTTTTGTAAAATATATTCCCAAATCAAACTCTGTCAGACGTGTTTGCTATCTTTGGAAACTTTGCGACGTCCACTAGAATTAAAGAAAGAAGTGCGTTATTTTGCCGACTTGATTTACTGCCCGGCATAAATCTCCGGCCGCCCTGTGGGACGCTGCGAGATGAAGACGATGAGCTCGTTTTACAATGTTGAAATTACTCCCCGCTATGTATGTGATATATACCGCTAAAGATAAAACACAAGTTCTTGGAAGGAAAGCGAGCTTGGGAGATTCATTCTCCCTCTTCTACCCCTGCCTCCCCCCTACTCCCCCGTCAAACTCACATCCATTTCACCATTTCATCCATAATAGAAATGTTCAGAGGTATCTGGGCCATGCCTTCTAGAGAGACTCAAACTCTCATCAATTTACATTATAGCTCTCTCTTCTCCCCCTCTGTCTCTTCCGAACCCTTCTCTGTCTCCCTCCACCTCGTACAAATGCGTCTCTATCTCTCTCCAGCTCTATACACACAGTCAAAGACCACTTTCTGCAGCTCTTCTCCAGGGTATATGGTTCTTTAATGAAGACAGTAATAATGATTATGGATATTTTAAAACCGTCTGTCTGCCCCGCGCACTGATGGGAGCAGAAACTGCGGTGTCTGCATGCAAAAGGTCCTGTCAGATGATGCAGAATTTCGAACAGCTAAATCATAATCATCGGCCATTATTTCCTAACAACAGCTTAAGATGACAAATAATGTGTCAAAAGTTCAGGAATTCAATGATTTCGAGAAGCTACAGCCACAGGTTTTTTTTCCTTTAATATAAACGTGTCAGGCTGATGTTTGCGTCTGTGTGAAAACCACGAGCACGGTATTAATATATTATAAGATGACTCTGCACACGGGTGCCGCTGAAGACGATAATAGCAATTTTTTTGAAGCTAGGGCTCGAGTTCAACCTGCAAAACGGTTTTCAGACATGCTCTGAAAAGCCCCCTTTTTAGTTGCAGAAGTGATCAAAGATGAGGTCAAGATAAAAGAGCACAACACGAGTAACATTTAAAAGCTCCTGAATCATTTATCGCACGCCTATCAGACGGAGCGGCGGGCAAAAGGGGATGTAGGTGAGACGTGAAGAGGACAACAGGTCAAGTGGACGAAGGCGCGGCTCCCGCGAACAAGTATAAAAGAGAGATTGGGCCGAATTCATGTTCCATATACTCCCGACCATGTGTTTTACATTACGTGTTGTTGGTGTTTCTGGGGTTCTGATTGCTGCAGCAGAAGAGTGGAAAATGATAGCTGATCCTTCTCTGTGTGGGTTCTCTGCAGAGCAGGAAAAAGAAGAAGAAGAAAAAATCGCTTCACCGTAGCAAGTGATTTAATCCAGCATTGAGGCTTGAAATAATATTTTCCCTAAAGTGGGTAGTGCAGTCTGTCAGCGGAGTGAGATAATTTTGCATTTCCAAATCTTTTAAATCATTTTATTCATACCTGAGGAGTAATTATTTATTCTTTCAAGACTTTAATACTTGTTTGATAGAAAATTCATTAAAGTGCACCGGAAGAAAATTAATTATGGTGCAGGATCCACCGCGCGAAGCTCCATGTGTTTTCACCAGGTTTAAAGATTCCATGAAGGCTCGAGTGACATGTTCAAAATGGACGTTTTCCGCTGTGTGTGTGTGTGTTTGCTCATTGTGGCATACTTTAGAAAGCACCTCTCCAGCAAATGAGACCCAGCGGATTTACTTTAGACAGCTACTAGATGGCCTGCAGGTGTTGCAGCAGCTCAGTGGGCCTGTCTATGTGCGCGCTCGTCCTGTAGAGTGTGTATTCCTCCCGTAGCCCATCGGTTTGCTACTCTTTAGTGTGCGTGCCCCCCCGCCGTGCGTCTGACAGCGTGTGTACATTAATGGTGGGTTTGGGTGCAGGGAGGGGGGCTGCACTGAGGGCCCCTGTGTGTGTGATTACACTGTGTATACCATGAGATTAGTGCAGACAGCTTTATGCGGAGGGGCCGCCATAAATCTCCCCCCCTCTCCACCTCTCCAACGCCACAGAACCCAATGCCGCCGTCGTTTATTATTCTCTAATAGATCGGTCCTTTGCTGTCTCTCCTTGGCTTCCCGCTCACACCAGGTTGTGGTTAGCTCAAGGACAAAACCACCTCAGAGGACGGTAGGAGGTTAAAGTTTAGAAGAGTTTCGAGTAAATCCTCCAGACTGATTTCATTTTGGTTTGTTTTGTGTTCTCCGCCAACTCCAGTGTCCGCTCCCATTTCTTTTCTTCTCCTTCTTTTTTTTTTTCGCCCTAGCCTTTTATTTTTCCACATTTGTTGCAGTTGCAATCTGTCCAACTCCCTTGCTTTCTCTTTGTCCTTATGTGTTTACTCTGATGCTTTATCACTTGGAATCCCACCTCTTTCTTTTGTCTCTCGCCTTGTTTTTTTCTCTTTTTTTTCCAGCATCCAGTCTGATGCTCGGCGCTCACACTCCTATGCCCTTCCAACATCCCCCAAACCTCACCTCCCGTAGCATATTCCTCAAGTTCACACAGACATACATTTCAAACACGCCCCATCCCTTGTCCTCCCCCTCTTCCGACTGCACCTGTGTGCCCGGCTTTGGTCTGGACGCGGCTCAGGTTGCCTCTGTGGAATCTGGGAAATGTTCGAGCTGTCCGATATGCCACCTAGAGCAGGTAGATAGACGGAGGCGGGGAGGCCGCTCAAAAGTCCTTTTTGGTTAATTTTAAACCATCTCCTCTCGGTTTAAAATGTAAAAGAAACCAAGTGGCTACTGCATTATAATAGTGGTCGAGAGTGGGACAGGGAGGAGTGGGAGAATGGGAAGCAGGAGGTGTGAGAGGTCGGAGGAGTTGGGAGGGAGGGAGGGGTCAGGGAGACTGACACTTGAGTCTTCTCAGCTCGACTCGGGAGTCGTGGCAGGGTGACGCTTGGGTTGAGAAAATGATGTTTCTTCCCTCATAAAAGAGCTCCAAAGAAGAAAAGATTGTAATGCTCACATCCCCCTCCTCCCTCCCCTCCTCTCCATCTCTTCTACTCACGGCCTTCTCCTTTCTCCTCCCCCACCCCCCTCGGTGTCACCTCTGGCCCCCTCCAACCTCCCACGCCATGTTTCAAAGTGTGGCCACATGAATGGCTCTATTGTTAATGGCCGAGAGAAAAAAAGGAGAGAGACTGGACGGCAAAAGAGATGAGAGCGAGCGAGAGAGGATTTAAAAAAATAGAAGCAGACACTGAGAGAGAGAGTCTCTGTCAGAGCGTAATGTGGCAAAGAAGAAAAGAGTAAAGGGAAAACGTAATGTTGCTCAGGGCTGCCTCTGAATGGGATGATTTATTTAGATGTGGTCACAGATGAACTCTATAAAGTTGTTTATAAGTTCACCTCACTTCACTTTTCCCTCTCCGGCTCTCCATCCTCCCCTCTTGTGCCTGCTTCCCTTTTTTTCCTCTGGAAGTTTAACAGCCTTGTGGCACCTCTGAGATTCTGAGGGCTCTAAAAATTAAATGGCGCTTTCTGGCTAGACTTTTTTTTTTTTTTTAAAGGTGGATTTAAACACATCCGCCTTATAAAAAAAGAGTTTAAGTGATGTTTGAATGCAGCCCGGGACACTGAAGGCCTCACACGGAGGGCATGGAAAGCATGCCTCTGAGATAAATACACAGTATTTTTCCCCTTACCGCATGATTAGATTGGGACAAGGTCTCCCTAACTCCATCCTGTTTACACTGCACATAGACACTATCATTCACTCACAAACGCAGGGTTAACCCGGGTTAACTCAGCAAATCTGACACCCTGAGCATGGAGCCTATCAGAAAATTGAGTTGTGTTGCAGGAATGGGCTGGGATTCACCATCACTCTCCATCTTTCTGCCCTCCTTTCCGCCACCCTTTCTATTTTCACCCATTTGTTTTGGCCTCCTCTTCCACGTTATATTTTAGGACCTTGTTCTCATCCTCTGTGGGCTGTTTGTGGCCGTGTTTCCTTTCTGCTTGTTCTCCACGTCTCTTTGTTGTCGCTACATACCTTGCCTGACGTGTTCGATATTTTTTTTATTTTTTTGTCCGCACTCCTTCCTCTCTCTCGTTCACTTCACTGATTTCTCCGTCTTTCTTCCTGCCATTCTTTTAAAGCACCGCACCTGCCCAGTGGCATTTTACCTCTCAGAGCATTCTGTGTGTGTCTGTGTGCGTTTTCTCAGCCACTCTGCAATGCAGCTCAGCTCTGACTCAGGGTACCATCAGATAGCACTCAAAGAATGCGTCACGCAGGAAGCTAAAGGTGCTTGTTGCTGTTAAGGTGTGTTCATGTGTGTGCTAGTGTTCATGTTTAGGAAAAAATAAACCCAAGTGTGTCTGTGTGTGTTTGGATGTGGGTGGATGTGCTTGGGCAAACCTTTTGTGTTGAGCAGAAGGGCATTTGTATGGGTTTGTGTATGTGTTGAATAGATTTTTCTGATTAGGCTGTGCTACACAAGCCTCAGGAACTAACACCATGTTTACAGTTCTCGCTCTATAAATGGCATGAGTACATGTGCTCACCAGTCTGAAGCCGACAGGAAGGTGAAATAAATGTGTGCGTGTATGCGTTGAGTGAAGCTGAGTGCCTGCCTCTCCTGTCTAAGTATTGCCTGATAACCCCGAGTGACCTGGGTAATGAGAAGTGGAACAGTGGCTTCCCAGCAGGCCTCTGGGCCCGCCTCAGCTAAAGCTCCTCCGCCGCTCAGCCTGCATTATGAAGCTTCCCTCCAGTGTACGCCCGCTAGCCAAACACACCGACAGACAGAAGAGCTTACATCTCAATTTTTGGAAAGTCTAAGGCTGTTTAGATCACATTGCTAAGAGGCAGCTGTAGCCTGCCAGCTTGCATCATGTGATTGTGAAAGAAAAAACATGCAACCAAATAAAAGAAATCCTTATCTATTGGAAAGTATAATAATTTGCATGTACACCCATGGTTTTTTTTACTCTGCGTGTCATGAATTTTATCAGAACAACTCGTTGCTCAAAACAGCCAGCAGAACTGTGTAACATGCTTTACCTTTTCTTCACTATCTTTGTTTAGCTGTGCTAACATCACAATGTTATCTGTTGGTCATACTTACTTGACAACTACAGTAAAACACTCTTCAATTACAGCTAACAGTGTTAGCATGCTAAAATGCTAACGTCAGATGGTGAAAACATTAAACATTAGCATACCGATGCAAACTTGTGTAGTGGTCTCACTTCTGGAAGCTAGTTTTAGTGTCCATTTTTTAAAGTGATTTTTTAATTCATTATCTCCATTGACTGTTTCTTATATCCTTATAAAAATACTGATATAAATTGTTTAACGCCCTGAAACAAGCTAACTAGCTACAAGGTGAATCATTACGATAATAAGATGTGACTGAAGTTTAATGTTGAAGGAACTACTTATCCCATAATGCATTACACATCCTAGATTGCACAGCAAGTGGCTTCTATGTATCTAGAATTTAATCAATTTTTGTATTTTTGCATGATAATAATCGTTTGTTCTTGACTGCATTCATCACTCTTGTGGTTTCTGAAGTTTGGCGCTAACTCAGTCACCTGACATTTGCAGGTTTAAGCACTTTTTGTTAGTACTACAGACATTCACCAATCAGAGATGTTTCAGTTTGGGATTGTTTGCAGAGTAGTTTGTTGAAGCTTTTCTCTTTAGACAAAGTTTGATATCATACAGGGTTGTGGTTTCTAAAGAAGTGCATGTCAGCATTTCTTGGTGCCAGAGCTCGTAGTAAGTCTTCTTTGCATGGTGCAGCATTATGGCTCATAATCAAAACCCTTATGGAAAACATAAATGGGATTTTTGCTTCTTCAGCAGGTAGTGTCTAATGTGGAGACCAGATAATCTTATTTTACTAAAGCTAAGAAAACTCAGATTAGCGACAGTAGTTGTTTCCTTTCAGGGTTCCTGAAAAAGTATCAGGAAAGCCACCGCTTTACTTGTTTTGTCTCAACAGAAATTGTTAGGCCATCTGAGCCTTGGTGTAGCCTCGGAAATATGTAGCTCTAACAACACTTCAACCAAATCGCGTGAGATGCGTAGATTCAAGCGTTTTTTGGAGCTTAACCCACAATTGACACTAAAAATCATTATACTTTCTCTGTAGTCTTTACTGCGACTGGATTTCATTAGTATGACTTTAGCGAGCCCACATATGCAGAAGAACAGGCAGTATTAATTTGCTGGGATACTCATTTAATCCCTACAACTGAGCTAATAAGAAACATATTGTAAGTGAAATAAAAGTCATGCTAGATAATTTTATTACCAAAAGTCAAACAGTTTTCAGTCCTACCTAATATCATTATGGACTGGTATGATCTCTTTGTTGTCTTTTAAAGGAGGCTATGAAAGGAAAATCCTTGATAAGCAAACGATTTATGCGTTAGTGAAAAGTGTGAACAATATTTTTTTTCAATTAACAAACGAAACTGTCACTTGATGTTTATGTGAGAGCAACAGTATGTAGCTTGTCTCCCTTTGACAGAGCAGTTATGTAACATGCTTCATTGTCTTTGTGTGCTTTGTGATCCTGTATTGTTTATTTTTAATACTCAAACGGTTGTCTGACAGCAGAACAGAGAGAATAATTAAGCAGGTTTTAGTGCTGTGACTCCCCAGTGTTCGTGTGGATTTGTTGGAAACAGAAAACAGTGTTTGAGTCAGAGGTAACAGAAAATGGGCTCTTTAACATTACAGGCATTTGCTTCCTCCCACATCCACATCAAAGTGTCACGTAAGATACTCTGAGAATGCTAACAGTAGAATAAATCCAGCAACCCCCCACCCCATTTGAACTTTTACTACTATAAACACTTTCCTTCTTCCTGTCAGTGGTGACATTTATTTTAACCTGAGGTAGATGGTGCATAGTTCTGTTTTCCCACTGTTAGCCAGTCATGCTAGCATGGTGCGTTAAAGTCATCGCAGGCCTCGGGCCGAGTAGCTAAGTTGATAATTCATAGTATTTGGCCTTATCAGCAAGAGATGGCCCTGTGCTGTGAGGGAGGGATGACACAGACTTAGTCATTTGTTAATTTTATGCCCCTGTGACTGCTGCGTTTCATGTTCTCTGCTCCGCAGAGACCTCTGGAAACTGTGAAGTCACAGTAAGCCCACCAGCCTTCAAACTGCAGCAGCTCTTTTCATGTAGGCTGAATTAATTTCAATTTTCATATAAAAATCTTTCCTCAAAATCTACTCAGCGTTTACCCAGAAAAACTATTTAACTAAATTAAACACATAGCTGCACACAGAAAGCCACAAAATGTCATGCTAGTGATAATCAACCTCACCCAGTTCCTCTTTGGTGGAATTTAGTCAGCCTGCTGGATTAGAATCACATCAGGCTGAAGGTTTTCCATAGATGACAGGTGTCAACTCATCAGACGAAGCGGCACGCCGTTCATACCAAAGCAGTTGAGGGAGTGATACAGAAACAGCTAATTAGCAAACTAATTAACTGTACATACCTGAGAACTGGCTTTGGCAGCTTTGTTGATCTACAGTGAAAGTTGTCTGCCTGGTTCTTCCTCAGTGGACGTGCCTCAGTTCTCACTTCAAGAGCTGCGGAAAAACAAGAGAGAAAAATGAAGTCGGAGAGAAAATGTGCATTGCAGATGAAGAGGAAAACAAAAATCTTAATGTTTTGCTACAGTTTTGATAGTAACATTATGTTTGTACTACATTTTTCCTGCGTTGTTTCACATGGCGTGCACAGAGTGAAAAGTCGTCTTGTACACATGCTCTCTCTTACATGAATAATTAAGTAATTCAGTTCTTCAAATATTTTACTTGTACTTTGTCACAGATAAATAACAGCAATATAGCCATCTGTCTCTGCAGTGAGTCGTACATCCTGTGGATAAACTCTGTAGTCTCTGTTCTGCTCTGCAGAATCTGTGACCTTAAGGTAGTGGCGCATAAACTCTCTGCCTGCTGCAAGTTCTGGTTAAAAAGACTACCATACCAAAGACTACCAATTCAGTTTTATTTATATAGCGCCGAATCACAGCAGCAATTGCCTCAAGTTGCTTTATATTGTAAGGTAAATACCCTAAAATAATTGGGAAATAAACCCTAACAATAAAGCGACCCTCTATGAGCAAGCACTTGGTGAAATGGGAAGAAAAAACTCCCTTTTAACAGGAAGGAAGCTCCAGCAGAAGCAGGGGGGTGGGAGAGCAGCCATCTGCTGGGACTGGCTGGGTGACGGAAGGAAGACAGGACAAAAACACACTGTGGAAGAGAGCCAGAGATTAATAATAACTAATGATTAAGTGCAGAGTGGTGTGTAAGCACACAGTGAGTGGAGAATAAACACTCAGTGCATCATGGGAATCCTCAGCAGCCTAGGCCTATGACAGCATAACTAAGGGACCGACGGAGAAAACATGAGATCAACTGTAGGCAGCCATTAATATACCGGATCAGCACATGCTAACATTTGTGACAAAGGTAGCAAGAATAATTAGCTAAAGGAACAACTGAGGAAGTATAAAAGAATATAATATTTATCATATAATGCTTAAAATAGAGCCACATATAAATAATTTCATGCTACAAATGATCAAAAAAAGCAAAATTCCTCTTAAAAAGATGTGTAAGAATCAAGGACATGTTTCTTTTCTCTGTCACAGCTGTCCCATTCAAGTAACTTTGGCCAAAATAAGTATTTTTTTTAAGTGAAAAAGCTTCCTTTTGAATACTTCTGATTATCTGCTTAGTCTCAAAGGCACCAGATTTTGATTAGTTACAAATATCTGTGAACTCATGGGGATTCGTTTACAAAAGAAAATGAGTGGTTTTCTAATAACTGAATCCTTTTTGGCTTCAGCGGTGGTTATTTTCCCTGCGTAAATCATCAATTTGTGGTTATATTTCCTGCGTTTTTCTCCACCACCTTATGGGGTCAGCGGGGGATTGCGTGAGCTTGTGTAGTAAAAATTTATTTGTGCAGTTGACTGCACAGCAGTTCCTCTGCAAAGGCACCTGTTCACTGTGAAGGACACAAAAAACAGGATAGGAGAAGGAGAAACGGGAGTGCTAAAGGACCCATCTGTTGCTCATTCAGCAGCAAGGACAGGTGGCTCTGAACTGTTTATAAAGACTTTAATTAATGATTCTCTGCCTTTCTCTCTCTCCGTTGCCTCCTTTCTGTTTTTTCATCTTCGTCTCTCCTTGCTTTAGATTCAGAGACGACAAAGGCTACGTTCTGTACCCTCAGATCGGGGACCGGCTGGACCTCATCTGCCCTCCTCTGGACACCGCCAGGTCCACGCCGGAGTACGAGTTCTACAAGCTCTACCTCGTGTCGACGCGGGAGCAGGCGGACCGCTGCGAAGTGATGGGACCCCCCAACATCGTGCTCACTTGCGACGAGCCCACCCGCGAGCGCCGCTTCACCATCAAGTTCCAGGAGTTCTCGCCCAACCTCTGGGGCCACGAGTTCAAGAGCATGCAAGACTACTACATCATCGGTGAGTGGAGGACCCTGACCAAACGCTGGGTCGATGTGTGTATGTGCGCTTACGGGCGTGTTTGTTGAGCCTTATTTGCAGTGTGCGGTTGGTGTCGGTTGGAGGGCGGGGGGTTGTTATGATTGCATGGTTGATTTCTGATTGTGCCTGAGTGTGTTTGTTTATTTCAGAGATGATAGCGTTGATTGGGCGGGTGTGTTTACAATAATTAGGTTTGAGAATTGCGTGTGATCCAGCCCACAGGCGGAGATACAGTACAGGACATGCACTGCACTAAAAAACAAGAAACACAATAAAACAAAACATTCATGACATTTGAGGGTTTTTCCCCCCCAAATGAAGTGATGTAGATTTTTTCACTAACTATTTACTCACCTAAAGTTTCACCTCTGTGGGATTAACCACACTTCAAATTCAATCTGTGTTTTCTTGTCTCTTCTTGTAGTGTCTCTAGATTTGCTGCATGTGTGGGATTTTGTGTTTAGCGGTTAGATTCGTATCGAGATGCTGTCAGCCGTTGCGATGTCCTCTTTGTCCCACAGCGCCGGGCTCGGGCCTGTTTATTGTTACTGCCAGCCTTAGACGGTGACCACAGATGGTGAGGCGCAGTTTGTTTTGGTTTGTTCAAAAGGCTTGTTTGGAGTTTAGCCGTGCGGATGACCCGATGAGGTCACCGAGGCGAACGAGGCCAAGTGTCTGTATCGGACGGAACGATCGGCGGGTAAAGTTTGCGTCAACTGAAACATGTGGGTTGTTTTTAAATGCGGACCTGGGGCCAACTGGAGCAATGCACGCACCACATAGGGATCACACTCAAGTATATACACACACACACACACACACACACACACGCCCACGAGTTTCTAGTACAAACACAGGCGCTGTAAAAACACCTCGGGAGTGAGACAGCGAGCAGGATAGACAAAGAAAGAAAGAGCGAGAGACCCTGATTCCCATAGCTCCCCTCCCACGCACCTGCGAGGTCTATTCACTCAGGTGTGCAAATGCTCTTTTCATTTCTTTTCGTCTGCCGGTGGAAAATAAAAACCTAAAAACGACAGAACGAGGAGAGCTAGGAGGAGGAGGAGGAGGAAGCTGGGACAGAGCTAGAAAGGCAGACAGACACAGGGAGAGAGAGTACAGAAGAGACAAAGAGAATGTAAGATTTTTCCAAGTCTGTGAAGTCCCTCGTGCCTTTTGGTGTTCCATATTTGTTCACCTGTTTCAGGTGTGCTCGTTTTTTTTACTATCAGTCCACAAAAGCGGCGTGTTTGTGAAGAGAGGCGAGGCTCTGGGCACATTTCTCCTTTACCCTGCGTCGATATCAGCTCACAAGTGTCTCTCTCTGATTAGATGCGAGTGAGCGAGATAGCGTGTCGTGGTGCAGTAAGCCGTCGTGTACTGTATG
This sequence comes from Neolamprologus brichardi, assembly GCF_056152115.1. Lineage (NCBI taxonomy): Eukaryota > Metazoa > Chordata > Actinopteri > Cichliformes > Cichlidae > Neolamprologus > Neolamprologus brichardi. The sequence goes on along the minus strand of NC_142106.1, from coordinate 43,286,696 downwards.
TACTGTAGGGACGTGTGTATTGGCGGATGTGCGCCCAGAATCTCGCCCTGATAAGTAGGGAGGAAAACGAATGCAAGCCTCACTTCCTGGTAGATGAATCAGTAACGGACTCAATATTGAGAGGACCCGAGCAGCCGTCACATATCACAGGAATGTTGTCCTGTGGTTTCACTAATCCGGTTTTGAAGCCTTGAGTTTGGTATTCCGACTCGCAGCATCTTTGTTTTTGTAGCTACAAGCGACCATATTTGTATAAGAAGGCGCACGCTAAGTTACTAGCTAACCTTAGAAAGCTTTAATAGGAAAAACACAATTCAAAAAGTGTATGGATGTATTGCTTAGACATACATACCTGCTAATTAGTTCCAAGTAACAAACAAATACAACAGTAGAACGTCACTAATGGCACAAATGTAGATAAAGAAATCAAATGCAGTAACTAGTAGACATACTGATATATCCACCTGATAGTCAAAGTAGGCGTGTCCTATGTGATACATAACTTTACAAGGGGCACGCCTTTTATAATACAATTTAAACAGATTAGTCATATAAAAAAATCTCCTCTTGCTGTTGTCCTGACGGGGGGTTTATTTATAGAGACTAAAGTCAGGCTGCAAACTGTTTTATTTCTCACAGAAAGTTGGAAATTTTAACATGAAAGTCTAAGAGATTGACTCTCTGTTGCAGACTGCCACAAGTGGTCTTTAGAGGAACTGTAGTTTTATTTTTTTTAATAGAAATGTAGACAAAACATGTCCCATTTTCATGTCTTTCTATCTTGACTGTTCCCCGTCATACTTACACGACTGAACAGTTAAAGATGTCGAGCACGCCCAGTTCCCTCCATGTAAGAAGAGAGAATTTAGTTGTTGCCATGAAACATTTTGCAGGGCCGCAGAGGTGTAGGGTTCACATCTTTTCCTCCGACCTTTTATTTCGCTCCCCCTCTCTTCTGTACCCCAACCTGTCAACCAGGTGTCCAGAGATAGAAACACCTTTATCTCCACTCACAGCCCAGACTGATCGATTGACAGCTCCAGCCCGATCGATGACGGCTGCAGCACAAGGTCACGCGCGCACTCTCGCTCTCATACGCACACGCAGAGGTTTACTCCCAGATTCGTGGAGAGACTCGGATAGGTGAGGGGGAAGAGGAGTAGCCGATCGTAGAGAGCATTCGGTCCTGATAACTTATTGACGACATCGAGAGATCGCTTGTGTTTAGTGAGCAACCGGGCTTTGATCATGTGTCCTTAATGAAGAATCGCACCGAGTCTCTTACCAGAGCTTGTGTGTACTTAATGAGGTTGTGAGATAATTAATAACTGCTAATCCTGCTGCTAATTTAGTGCCACATATCTGCTGTCGCCTGCGTGCTAACCCTATAGGGAGGATATTGCACACACTGAACACAGCGTGAACTATGGCTTGTCCCTGAATTTAGTTAAATGTATGTTTGCGGGCGTGTGTAAAGGCAGCGATGTATGCAGAAGCCTCAGGGAAATCTGGTTTTAATTAACCTATAGCATAGTGTGATTTAATTTGCACACTGCAGACTGGGCACAAGTGAAAAGCATATGCGTGGTAATGCGGAGTTGCTGGCTGGTGGAACAGCAGGAGGAAACTCGGCAGTAGAGGTTAATTTAAAGTTAAACCTATTACAGATTACCTGTAACTTGCTTAAAGCCCACTGGGTGATTAGTTTCCCCTGCAGTTTGGCTCTCGAGTAAACACGCGGTAAATCAAAGCAGAAGCTCCGTGATTTGATTTTCACATTGCAGTCGTCGACAAGTGCCGCCACTGATCATCGCGCGGGAAAATAACCCTTACGTGTCGACGAAAATCTCACAAGGATTCTGGAAAAAGGGGAAACTTTCTTTGTTTTTGCAGTGTCTAACGCGTCACAGATGCTGCTGCTTTGTAATCAAATTACTTGAATCCTATTAAATGTTATTCTTCACTTCCGTATCCTGTGGAGAGGAGCGAAGCAGCGGGGAAATTGATTTGTCATACTTATTGATTGATGTTTGCATTCATAACATGAGGTCAGAGTTTATGTAAGCCCATTTCTCTGTCACGCTCTCCCGTCTTGTGTTTTGCCGCTCGCTCGTCTTCTCCACCGTTTTAGCTTGTCTTAACCCCTTTTACAAACACACACACACACACACACACACACACACACACACACACACACACACACACACACATACTCAGTGCATCAACCCCAGACTGCAGATCAAGCCTTTCTCTGCTTTTAATGAATCCTTTGAAATCAGGCGCCAAAGCCTTGTGTAACGCACACTTTATGCATGCATGCATGAGCAGACATAGAAAGTCTGCACAGTTAAAGTGCGGTCTGGATGACGTGTATCCTAATGAGAACTTACAACTAAAAAGACACTTTAGGGAAATTATTACGAAACTTCCTTTTTTTTCCACTTCACTCTGGTGAACCCAAGTTATGTTAATTGTGCCTCTTTTGTTTATCTGCGTTTGGACTTTTCTGTTTAAAAAAAATAAATCAACGTGCCCTCCAGACCGGTTGCTGTGCCTTGCTGGATAATCCACAGACCTCACTATAAACTGCTTTTATCTGAAGCGACAGTCCCAATAAAATCTGAGGACAGTGTGTATTATGGATTAGCCAGAGCTTTTTGTAATTTTGGCGAACATATCTTTAAGCACCCAGCTTCTTACAGATTAATTCAAAGTGACAAAGGTGCACGCTGTATTATCTTGGGAGTGTTTGTTTACAGATAAGCCTTATGCGATATTGAAATGCATTTGCAGAAGAAGGACGAGGACAGAAAATGATCATGGGCTGTATATCAAAGAAGGATAAGCCCGATGCTTTGACCTGTTGGTTTTTGACCTTGAGAACGTTTAAGCTTCTGGTTTAGCTCCATTTTCTGGAACCAGAAGTCACAATGAGATTGGATTATTGAGTTGATCGTCAATCCATCAGCTAATGCTAGCAAATATTATGTGACTTAGATCTCAGATCAGTGAAGGTAAAGCTCCCCCTGTCTTGGTACACCTCTCAATCGACTTTAAACCTTAACAAAATTCAAAAGGATTAATTATTTTAAAGTTCAATCGATCAATCAATCAATCAATCAATCAATCAATCAATCAACCAACCAACCAACCAACCAACCAACCAAGCAACCAACCCCAGTGCAGTTGTTATGAGTTTTTTGTATCAGGCTGTAAACATAGAAGTCTTTGAGGACTCACTCACCTCTAGAGGAAGCCTTAAGTGGTCACTGGAAGAAATGCAGTTTTTGGTATGTCTGCATTAGCTGCATTTCTAATCTGAGGTTGGTACTAAATGTTCACTTTCAAAACTTGTACGTTGATCTCGCTTAAATGTGCTTTCCTGTAATTCTTTATTGTGTTGTAATTCAATATGGCCCTGGTCCTGGGACCTCTCTGTCCTCCCACACGCATAAATTTAAAGCCAGAGGCGAGGACAGCCACAGCGAGATCAAAAAATAGAACAGAGCAGGCATCAGCCACAACAGACCAGCGTGAAAGAAGAGGCTGAGGCTGAAGTGGATTGCAAAGCAGCTTGCAGCACGAAAAATGACATCACCAGTATGAAATTTGCCAACTGGATGTGTTGAAAGGTATCAGATGAGCCATCCGCTGATGTGGGCTGGCATTCAGATTGCCTGATCTTCAGGCCCAGTTTGACTTTTGTGGCCGGCCTGAAGTAATGCTGTGCTTGATTTTATATCAAAAGGGACACCACCCTTCTTCACAATAAAGCTGGCTAGAGCTCATTTCAAGTACCAGGCATGACTGGTGAGTGATGAAAGCGACTGGGAAAGATAGCTAACTCAGAACAAGGGAGACAAAAGAGGGATGGTGTCGGAAGAGACTTTGATAGAGTATGAATATGTTGTGCATGCTGAGGGATCAAAGCTGAAGGGACAGAGCAAATAGTAAGAAGATGTCAGACAGTTGTGGGCCGGTCCTGATGTGCGTGCCTGATGTGAATGGGGTGTGAGTGTCAGCTGATACACCACCAGAGCACACCACTCATCTGGAGTGCGACACTGAAACAGCTCGGTCACTTCCAATCGCTGCTGCTGCTGTCAAGGACATGGCAACACGCGCGCGCACACACGCATGCATGTTTGAACGCACACTGACTTACTGTGAATAATCGCACTCTTGTAGTTGATATACATATGACCTTGCATGTGAGCGAACTCTTTCTGTCTCTCACCATCTAACACACCCACCCACACGCACGCACAGACACCCACAAATGCCAGTAATCCTCCTCGGTGCCCACTCTAACATATGCACGCTCACATCACCGTACACAGGGGCATTTTCAGAAATGTATGCACTCACACACACTTCGCCACTCCGTGCAGAGTTGTGGTCGCAAACACACACAAAACGCTCTCAAAATAGCTCCCGCGCACCCACCCACACCCGAAAAGACACAGGAACATATGCACAAGCGCGCACAAAGTTTAGTCAGATCCGCGGTGGGGAACGGGTCAGTCGCCGTGGGACTGCGGTGTTGTTGTTGCACGTCGAGACAGATGGCAGAGCGTGTATGAGTGTGCGCACATTTGTGGCAGGTACAGGTATGAAAGCATATGTGGACGTTTTGTGTGTGTGTGTGTGACTGCGCGGTTAGCAGGTGCATGTATGGATATGTAGCATTGGCATATTTTTCTGTGTTTGCGCAAGAGCATGAATGACTCCCAGCGGTGTGGTTACGGAGCAGGGCCCCCAGAGCACGGTGCTTGCATTTGCACAATGGCCGAGATAAACAACCTCACCCCACTAATATGAATAATAGAAGAGCTGACTGGAGCCTGCAAACCGAGAAAAAAATGTGTTTGTGCATATTTGTGTGTGTGTGTGTGTGTGCGCCCGCGTGTCGTTTCTGATTTTTTTTTTTTTGTGGGAAGTTTACTGATATGTTGGTGCATGTGTTTATTTGGTAGCTATTTAAATGTCACAGCTTCTCACTCTGCAAATTTGAGTTTCTCTCTCCTGCTCTCTGTTGTATTCCTTTTCTCTATCCATCGGTCATGGTTTCTGCTCTCTATCATTTTGTGATTTTTTTTTTTTATTGATATACATGTTCTTGAGCATATGTCAGACTTTTAGCCTTTAATGGAAAGTTTTGGACAGGGTGGGGCAGTGTGTGTGTGTTTGTGTGGTCTAATTGTAGGACAGCACTGGGTAGCGCGTGCAGACAGGAACGTTAAAGTGTTCAATAATGCAGACGTACTCTCTGGTTTATTTATCAGGGTTAAGCTGAAATAAATGACACAGAATCCACATGGGGAAGGGAGGGGCGACAGAAAAAAGGGGGGACGTGGGGCGGGGTTGGGGAGGAGGGGGGGTTAAAATGGAAGATTGAGAGACAGACGAAGAGAGGGAAAGATGGAGAGTGACAGCGAAGCGGAGAGTGAAATAGAGAGAAGAGACAACAGAGGGGAGAGGAAGCAGAGAGAAACGCTGCACTGCAGCCTAAATGAGCTGCACCTCTCTGCCACTCGACATTACTTTATGATTCCCCGTGTGCATACGTGCGTGGCTGTGCGAGTGTGCGGCACGCAAGTTTGTTTGTGACTGCAGTCGGGAGAGTGAAAGTGAAAGATTCAGGGAAAATAATGGAAGGATGGAACTCAGCTGGGTGGAAGAGGTGGGGAATCCAGGGACTCTGAGAAATCTATATCTGTTGAATATTTGATCAAGTTTAAGCCCTCTGATTTGAGCCTCCTGCCAGGCACTAAAGCAACCAAAGACACGGGGGAGAGGAGAGGAAGAGCTGCAGGAAGGAGCGAGAAACAAGATGACCACAGTGAGGGGCTTTCGGCTAGGGTAGGGGTTGTTTTTATACAGATATCCCGCTAGCATCCAAATGCAGCCCTGTATATGCCGTCTTTACTTCTGTCAATGGGCAGAAGAAGGAATAAACTTAGAGAGGACCTGCCGTCATCATTTCCAGTAGTTCTGGGCGATACTGCAAATTTTGGTACGGGGCTAATACTGCAGATATTATTACCAATACTTTTATCATATACAGGCAGAACAGTGTTCAAGACTGCAAATTTTGAACATGTTTTAATGACCACTAAATCACCATTATTTTTACTTTCCACAGTAATTAGTTAACACAACTGAACACCCCTTTCACCTTTTCATGTTTTTTGAAACTAGGTTTTTTTGGAGACCTGGAATGTAAACATGTCTCTCTCTAAAGGATGTGTATTCCCCGAGCTGGCGAGTGGTTGCTGGCTGTTGTTGGGTGGAATCTGCAACAAAGAGGGTGCTGTACCTTTTGTCACCCATCAGACTGCTAGTAGTTCCAGTACACTCACTATCTCACCACCATTCAGTAGTTCAACTTCAAACAGTTTGATGCAAACGTGAAATAGAGAGAATTTGTCTTTAAACAATAGTGGTGCCTTACTGATGAAGCACATTTCAAAAACACGACTGTGTGCACAACAACTGTCTCTATTTTTGGTTTGCGTTGCACTCTTTCACACGAGTTTTCCATGCAGGCTATAGGCAACTCAGTAATCTAGTGACCAAAGCAGTTTTAATTAGGTTTTCAGTGCAGCGCTGTATACTGTACCAGTTTCACCTAACAACAGCAAGCAACCTCCTGCAACCACTTGCCAACCAGTCAAGGAATGCACATTTTTCCATAGCAACCAGTGGTTACCAAGGGCCACTGACTGGTCTCTAGGTCTGCGTGAGTTTAGTTTGAGCAATCGATTTCACAGTCTTTAGTGGCGATGTCCAGTAACCAGTCGGGCATAGTCTACTCATTTTGCCATAGTGGGCAGTGTTTGCCACGTAGTTTCCAACCAACCTGTGTGACTGAGGTCTAAGTAGAAAACATCAAGCAATTAAAGCCCTCTGAGCTCCATCATTCAAAAATTTGACCATTTAATAAGAGCATCCACCATTGGAACAATATCATGTCTTGATGATAAAACAAGTTGAAAAGCATAACAGGTCTACTTTACCGACCTGCTGAGAAACTAGTCATGTATATATTGTTACCTTTACGGTAACAATCAAACTTTCAACCCCAGTTTGTTATACAGTTTCTTTTAAAAAGAGTGATCTTTGGTAGTTTAGTAGAAAAACTGAATCGGCTTAGCTGAGAACTGAAGAAGAGTCACAGAAACGGTATGATGTCTGTTTGTCAAATTAGGCTGAAAACAGGTGACAGCTGAACTGGTGTCCATCTCATCCTATTCAGGCCTTGAGCGGCGTGTTAGTGGATGTTTCCCATCTCTGATCAGCACTTACTTTATTTAGTTATGGCTGTCAGAGCTTCAACGAGTCAAATTCCTCATGAATCTTAATGTATATGAAGCTTTATAAAAGTAAGCAAATAAAGTGAGTAAAGAGGATATCTGGTTCATTCTCAGTTAATTGCATTTTTCGACTTAAGTCCTGCGACTCGCTGGTGTGTGAAAACTCAGCTGAACTCTTCACCTATTTAATTTTTTTCCTTAGAAATTAAAAATAGGAACCTGCACACAAGCGCTCTCTGCCATTCCGACCACACAGAATAAAACCGTGTTGTACATTTTTCAACCTCAAGTGTGTTTATGCTTTCACATCTTTTGTGGCCCTCGGGGGACATGCCTCCAGTTCGCTCCAAGCCAGCCCTCGACAACTATTTTGAGGTGGACCCGAGACTGCTTTTCTAGCCTGCAACACATTTTTCACACTCTACTAAACACGTTGAATTCTTGGGGCGAACAGCCTCCGTTAAACTCTCATGTGTGAAAATAGCCTCAAATAAAGTGCAAAAGTGGAAAATGGAATAGAATAGGCCAGCAGGGGTTTGGTGCAACGGATCCAACTAATTTCCGCCCAAGAGTTTATCTGCATCTCTAAATGGATAAGAGAAAGTGGATAGAAGGAAGAATGACTCTATTAAAAATAATAGCAGTCATCTCAAGTGTTTTAAAGGATTATGCTTGATATTCCTCAGAGGTTCTCTGCATGGGTCTTTAGTGTATTCACAGAAATATCTAAACACAATTAAATACAGTGTGCAGATCCCACAAAACCACTGTAAACATGCACCATATGCTGACACCTATACTGGTGGTAAAAATAGGACAAAGACATTTCTAGTAAAGTAAAACGAGGAGAGGGACCAGAATGAGCTGATGTGAAGTGACACTGGAAGAGAGCGAGGGATATTTGGGCAAGAAAAAAAAGAGGAGAGACATAAGAGAAAGGGGAGGGGGAAAAAAAGAAGAAAAAAAAAGATGTGTGCTGAGTGTGAGTAAGAGAAAGTGACAGATCGCCTGGCCGATTTAGGTCAGCAATCAGAGCTGCGCTACTGTCTGCGAGATTGGCTCAGCGTGTGTGTTTTGGTATGTGTGTGACGTTGGTTCAGAGCTTATGTGTGTGTGGGCGGCGGGTGCATTTGTGGGTGTTTGTGTGGGATTGCGTGATTTTGTACGGAGGGCTGATGCTGCTGTGTGTGTAAGTTTGTGTACTGGGGTAGGGGTTGATTGCATGAGTGAATGTGAATACGTCTTTCCTGTTAAAGGTCAGACAAGAAAAATCCTTCCCTAATTGGACTGGGCCTGGTTAACGTTGTATGATTCATTTAACCTTCCTACACTGTATGTCTCAGACATACACAAATACACACACAAATACGCATACATTTCTCGTTCCCCGTCGCGACTTGGTGAACAAAGGCATCATTGTGCTGCTACCTTCTGCTGAGGCAGAAGGATGTGTTTCCTGGCAATCAGGCACGGCGGAGGTGGTGAAGGGGAGGTTTAAACAAGCACACCTCTCAGCTGACCTCTGCCATCAGTAGAACGTATTACCCCGCTAATATAGCCTTGATTTAGTGCCTAGGTTCATGCAAACATGACCTCTGATCAACATAATGAACATGTTCACACAGACAGATGTGTGGCCGCATACACAAACATGTGTGTGTGTGCATTTGCTTGCACACACGCTAATGACATTTGTGTTGAAACGTTTTACGATAACCCGTCTGTCCTCCCCTTGAATTGCTCACCATTTTGGGAACATACAGTTATTCTTTTTCTCAGTGTGGGCTAAAAATTGCCTTGAGCAAGGGCACGGTTAGCTTAACATAACAACTGCAAACAGTACAAAGCTGCTTGGTTGACTCTACTGAAAGCAGAAAGAAAGGACCTCTAATTGTTTTTTAAATTAATTTTTAAAAAAAAGTCCAATTTAAATCAATTTTGTAATTAAATGTTCAAATTCTTGCCTAGCGTTAGCATGTGTTTAGCCTAGCTTTGCATAACGGAAGGAAGTGTGGGTGTGATGACATTTTGACAATAACCATGACATTTTAAAGGCAACTGAATAACCATATGATGTCATTAATACATATTCAATAACATGTATATAAAATATCCAGCACCTTAACCTTCCAGTTAACAAGTTAGCTATAAGGTAGTAGCTAAAAAGCCAGCTAGCTAGTGTATTGTGTATCTACTACTCCTAGACAAAACATGAGGGAGAGATTTTTTTTTTACTTAAAAAAATTCTTTCTGAGCCTCAATTTGTATTTTGAGTCTAATTAATTTGCTAAAAATGTACAAAACACACATCAAATAAAGTTAAAGTTTTGGCTAGTAGCATTTTTTTTTCTCAGCGTTTCTATATATTATACATTTTTCATACAGTGGTTACATCAGATAATTTTTTTCACAATAATCATTAAAAAACTTGTTGTGACAGACTTGACTGGAAGCTTATAGATAGACCAATTAAAAAAATAAATGAAATGGAGTTAGAATTGGAATTAGACGTCAAAGGTGTTTAATGTTGTTCGTTTAAGGTAAGGTTAACGCAAAGTTGCCATGTCTGGACTTGAGCAATATATTTACTCTACACAGACTGAATTTTAGGGTAATCTCTCATCAAAGTCTTAGGAAAGAAAAACTTATATTCGTGTTTCCCAAAAATATCCAATCATTCCTTTAAAAGAACAAAAGAGCGCAGACACACTGCCGGTGCTGTTTTTGAGGAGAAGAGTTTGTCTCTGGCACGTGTGAAGCAGATTACTATGTTCTTGGAGCGTGATTGGACCCAGCAGCTGTTCAGTTGAAGAAGATGGAGAGGAAGACGTAGAGAGGGAGGAGAAAAAGTAACGGAGCGAGGGAGAGCGAGAGAGCAAATTATAGGGAAAGAGACAAGCAAGAAGAATTTGAGCACACACAAGAAGAAAGGGAGGGACTGGGAGAAGCAGAGGAAGGGTCTGCGGCGGACGGCGTGGTGAAAGAAGGGAGTTTTTGTGCTCTGTGACGAGACAGTTGAAGAAGACTTTGTTGACACTCAGAGGAGCAAGAGGGCCCACGGCTCAAAGACACAAGGACAAACAATCAGCTGCAAATCCTTTTTAACCACCATTTAAGCAGCCCTAATTACCCCAAAAACTCCACAAAGAACATCATTATCACGCTGCGCTCGTGCGTGTGCGCGTTGTGTGCGTGCATGCATGTGTTCTCCACTTGTTTATTGAAGAGAGATTCATTAGCGGACTGGATGTTTACTTGTTCTCGACTAATCGTCATTGTTGTGAGATACTTTGGGTGAATTTCACAAATACAACAAGCCATTTGCTGCAGATTCTTTTTGTTTTTGCACTCCGCCCCCCCACCTCCCCTGGCAGAAACCCTCCACTTTTATTGGTCAGAGGATCTCTCTCTCTCTCTCGCTTGCTCCCTCTCGCCCTCAGGGTGGCTTATATTTTACTCGAGGTTCAACCAAAGCCAAAAAACAGCTTAAATTGATGCATGTTGTCTGCTCTGGAGAGCCAAGGGTTTGATAATTGTTTAGAATGCGCCGAACGTGCGAGCCAAAAAAGCCGGGGCACTGGAACGGGCGGTGGACCTAATGGTCCTGATGTTGTCACAGTCCGTGTAAGTCTTTGTGATGCGCCGCGAGGCCAGACAGGGCGAGGCGCAGTGGTCGCAAATCAGCAGCAGGGTTTGGCGTCTTGAATGTCACAGGCAGCAGAGCACTGAGTAAGCGATACAGTGGAGAGTTTGAGATGAAGACAACTTAGAGTAGTCCCCGTAGTTCCAGTATTAATCCTCTCTGTTCCCTCTGGGAGGGTGTGGGGGGGCTTATCTTCCATATTAGTACCACACATCTGCTCCTGCAGTATGTGCTGATTATATATTGATGTTGAGGGGGTGGGGGGTGGGGATAATTGAATACCCTCATCATTTCTCCACTTCAGACTATCTCAAGTAGATGGGGGGAGCTAGTTTTTTACTTCTGTGTGTGCACATATATGTGTGTGTGTGCCCATTTGTGTGCAACACCCTTTTGTCCGCCTGCAACCCCCCGGCTCCAGCTTCAGATCCGGGCCCTAACCACGGCTCCAGCTCTGCTAACCACTGGTTTAATATATGCAATTAAGAAGCTAATTAGAGTAATTAATTCAGCCAGGGCCAAGGCCCAGCCTGGCCCCTATTCACAGCTTTGGAACTGCCATAATCCTCCTCCCTCTGCACACACGCACACACACACGCATACTAACCACACAAAGAATAACACACACTCAGACGCTGCTATGCCCTCATTATGAGCGGGGTCTTTGTTAGCTGTGTGTGTGCGGTGCCAGAGAAGTCGGAGATGAAGAAAAGGGCGTAAATAAAGACAGAGGAAAAGTGAGGCAGTCAGTCCGCTGTAATGAGTGAAAACAGTGAACTAATTCATTGGCACCTCCAGCCGTGCTCGGCTGCTCTCTTGGTGGCGCTGCGAGGGAAGAGGGCCCCGTTGTGACAGAATAGCGTCTTACCTCATCATTTAGCAACAGTTCCGCTGCCGCTGCCGCTTCAGGAGGTCGGCTCGCCTTATTTTTATCGGTTTAACCTTTATTTATCCGGGTTTGTCCGCCTGAAGATTAAAGCACTGCTTTTACTACCATGACCTCGCCAAGAAAGCACCATTACATTATTACAGGTCCTGTTCAAATTATTTCGAGCCATAATTAAGAGAAAAGACCTATTTATTTTATTTTATTTTACAGTATAACAAGGCAGGCGGGGTGGTTTGTTAGTCTTCAGGGATTCATATGCACGCCATAAACCTTTGATAGCTTGCATTTGGCTTGGCTCTCGCTGTACAGAAAGAAGAGGCAAAGTAATTCCAGGTTTTGTTATTTTTGGAGTGTGATTAGGAAATGTGTGATGAATTGAAGATTAGAGGAGCGGGACAGATTTACAGCACGCTGTTTTAAATGGATTACCGATAAAGTAATCGAAGAAGTTCTGGCGACGGCGCTCGGGAAGAAAAAGGTCGCTCAACCCACAAATATGACACAGAGTGACAAATTAGTCATAGTTTATTTAGGGTCTGCGCTTTATACGAAATGCTTACACCATTCTGCGTATTTGCTGGGATTTGGGTTGCCTGTTTTTTTTTCTTTTTTAACCACTTAGCAGTCCTGTGGAACTGATATTTTTAGCTAAGTACCCCTCGTTTGAAGACATTGACGTTGAAGTGCACTCTCTTTGCTCCCTGACTGCAGAGAGTACATCCCACTTATATCAATCCTTATACCAGCTAATCAGTTCTTGTTATGTGAGGTTTTTTGTCAGTCACTTGGTGAGTGGAAAATATCTTCCATCTGTCATGTTTTGGCATACTTTGGCAGCTTAAAAAAAAATTCAGGCCTTTAAAAGAGCTGCTAGCAGTCCTTGGAGGTAAGAGTAGTGGGCTTGTGATCCTGCGGGAGCTTGGTGTTCCGTGCTGTCAGTGCTGTGCGTGTGAATGGCACATTTAAAATATGAATTAGCCTTAGCCGTTTTTACACTAGAACCTGGCACTTGACCCCGTTAAAAGTTTAACTCAGGTGGGAAACTCTTTCTCTGCTCAGCCTTCTCTAGCTCTGTCATTTTGTATGTCTGTCACTCTGTCGCCAGCTCTTTTTCTGCACGAAACCCCCATTACTCTTTTAGGCGCTCCCTCTTCCCGTCTTTCAGTTCTCTGCAGCAAGTCGAAAAGCTGCACGGAAAAGCGAGCAGAGCAGAGACGTGCATTTTTTTTGTCTCCATGAGAAAATCCAAGTTTTTTCTGTAGGTTGGATAGACTGAGCTCTTTGAAAAGTACATAAAGTACATGTCGTGCTAATTTATAGTGTTGCACTCTACTCGAGTCGCTTTGCTTGATTCAAATTCAAGTTCAAACTGGTTATCTTGTCCAGATCTTCAGTTCTGACACTAAAAAAAAAGCTGATCAGGTGGCCCAGGATTGAATGGCAGGTGGGCGGGGCTTCTCCGCTCTCACTGAGAGCACTGTCAACAGGGTTAGTTGTACATGGCCTGATCTTATCACTATGAAACTCTGGGCCATTTCAGGATGCACGAGTCACAAAATAAAAAGCAGCACAGACTCCAAAAGGGAAACAGAGTACAAGCATCTGTCCTACAAAAGAGCACTTAAGCAAGACGGCGAGTCTTTACTAACAAAATAAAAGCACGATAACCAGTTTGATATCCATATCATATACTTTCAGGGATGTTTTTTTATCCTCATAGTGAGTGGGTACAGTACAGCATTTCCCTTAAGGGCACTTTGACTGAACAATGGATCCATCCCGCGACCCTTCATTTAAAGGGTCAGCGACAGATATTGATTTTTATCAAGGTCTTTAATATCTTTCTGCAACTCTGGAGCGATTTTTTAACAATCACGTCTCCGTGAAATTGTTTTGGCATGTAGGAATGTTCCCGAGGTGGTTCTCTTACAGCTAGCAGTTGCCACACGGGTTTATTTTGCAGACTTGTTTTTAATCCACCTCAACGAACATGGCGTTGTGTACTTTATTTCTGCAGCATGAGCGCGATCTTATCGGGTTAATAAAGCTTGTTGAACTTGAAAACTAAGGCGACAGGAAGAGGCAGACGGCTATCTTTCAGCTGTCAGATAAAAAAAACTGTGCATCAAACAGGCAAGAATGCAAACAAACCTTAGGACAGCACTGAGTACTAATGAGCACACACACACACAGACACACACACGTACTGGTTTTTCCAGCCCTACATACTGCAGACAACCGTGGATGATTTCACTTAAGTAAACTAGACCTCGAGACTAGATGCGAAAACATGCATTTGAGGGGGGGTGGGGAAGGTTGTTGGTGGTGGTGTGGATGCATCATCTCACACACACACACACACACAATGTTATGCATCCACCCCAGGACATGCTCGTGACGTGCAAATAAGATTAAATGCACAAATGTAAACACACTTAAACTGAGGACAGAGTGACACATGCAGAGTGCAAATACACCCACATTTCTGCAAAAAAAAGCAGAGACAAGCACAAGCGGGAATTTGCGCACGCAAACACACACAGACACAAACACACACACATTCGGTTTTAAAGAAAAAGACAACAACAAAAAAACCAGACAGACTGCTGTACAGCTAAACACACACTTTTTTGCAGGCTGCTTTAATCACAGAGGAGCTAAACAAACCCAACTGTCATCATGCTCTTCCTCACATTGTTACACACATATCGAAACCCACTCACACAGACACACACATGCACGCAAACAGTATATAATTGCCCTATGCTTTCTGCTGTCCATCATCTTCTCCTTCATATCTCACCCTTCTTTCCACTTTCTCTCTGTCCAATCCCTCCCTCGAGCGGCACACAGGCACAGATGTCAAGATGTATTATTTCTGGCTGGCCGGCTCTCATGTTTTGTATAAGTGTGTGTGTCTTTTTCCTGCTTTCCTCTTTTGGAAATGGGAATAATGTCGGTGGTGGTGAGGGGCGAGACGGGCTGGCAAGGAAGAGGAAGGCTATCGTACTGGTAAAGATTATTTCAGAATTCCAGCAAATGCGCTAAAGTTTACATTACCAAAAGAGCATGCACACACACGCAGATGCACATCTCACTGTTCTGGTATTGCAGTCATGGTTCAAGGACATTTAAGGCAAGCACACACTGGCGCTTTGTATTGAATCCGTGTCGATCCATTAGAAGGACCTCCCTGCTCGTCGGGATTGCGTTATGGCCGATTCTTGGCTGGTGCATTTAAACACTAAAGCTGAGCCAGGTTTGAAGTGCTTCTGTGTGTGTGTGTAGACAGTGTCTACAGTGCATGACATAGTCAGCCGCTGGTTGAAAGAATGGCATGCAATGAGAAAAGGAAACTTGAGGGAGAAAAGAATGTTTTTCTTTGTCCTACAAGCTTACCTATGAGTTGAGGCATTAAAACGGAGAGTCACGGTGGCCCCTAAAATGGAAAGAAATCATAATAGTAATGCAAAAATAAATGGAATAATGTAGGGATAGTCAAGCTGGGGCTTTTATGTGAAGAAAATCGAGTTGTAGCTAAGCAGCAAAGCCCATTAATCAGCGGCAGACTGGTCCTGAAGCTACGACACTGCACTGCTGAAAGCAGAGAAGTCAAAACTAAGTGAGTAAGTCAGAAAAAGCAGCCTAATGCACTGATTCTGGGGCTGCCCTTTGTGGCCTAAGGGTTAATATGCCAATCGCGATCATTATCATTCCTCGTCTCTCTCTAACCTCATTCTCTGTGCTGTTGCTATCTAATAAAGGCACAATATGCTCCCAATAATTCCCATGGTTTCTAAGCCTTTTTTTCTTCTTCTCTAGAAAATAAAATGCAGCAATATAGCATTTGGTTGCGTAACCCATTTACTGAGTTTAATAAACAGCTTGCTACTGGAAATAGAATGGCCAAATTGGCCCGAGTACTCCAGAGCTACTAGAAGTTGCATTAAGTGGAGGAATCTGTGGACAAAACAGTTCTGAGGATGCCCTGGAGGTAAATCAGTAGCTTTAAGGGCATTTCTGTTTGCATTTGCACGCCAATAGGAAAGCTAATGTAATGTATTAAACAGTTGGGTGGTTGGCATAACAACAACTTGACTATACCAACAACAAGTTGAAGGTTACCGGGTTTAGACCTTTGAGTTTGTTATGTGTCCAACTGTTAGTGTTGAAAGCACCCATTGTATGCTATTTGGAGTTAGATAACGTACCATTACAACACACTGTTCTCTTTATATGTTGTTAGGTAGAACAGGAGTCACTGACCTCAGCATCCTGCAGATCCTGCAGAGCAGGTGATGATAACCTCAAAGAGCCGGACTAACCTATCCTTCTGTGGCAAAGGATAGTGTCTGGAAAACCGTATAAGTCCAGATCCACTTTCTTGTAATTCCGCTTCATCATCAGTCTCACCACTTTGCTTTGCTGTGTGGGAGGCCTGAGGGAGCAAATTGATATATTTGACTTGATGAGTAAAAATCAGGTTATATTTCCTCTGTTGCACGTAGGCTTTATAAAGCGTGGACTTTAATGTCAGTCCAGTTCTCTGTTTGGTGTTTCATTTTTAGAACTAGCTCTGGTTTGCACAGCTGTTGCCAAAGTACTTCTGCAATGTCTCAGTTAATACATTTTTATATATTTTCTAATTATTTTTTTTAAATAAGGTGGTTGCTGGTGATGCTTATGTCCCTCAAAGGTTCCTTATGTGCTGGAAGGTACCAAAGCTAACAGGAAACAGCTAATAGCAAACATGTATCTGTAGCTTTATATGTGTTATTTATATGAACCCATTAACTTGTATCTTGTCATACCTTACAGCACCGATGAGTCCTCTGCTTCTTTTAACCGTTCGTCAGTGCGAATCTTAACGTTTTTTTCATTTCTGTTATTTCTGGTCCATCACGTTATTGTCTCCCCAGCTCTTCTGTTGTTTTCTTTAGTTGCAGTTTGTTTGACCTCTGATCCTACAATAGCTATACAGTGGCTAACGTGCTCACCTGGTCACATTTGTAAATTTACAGGTTGGACAGCACTGTTAATTGCTGCAATTAAATAATGCGAGCTGCACAAATCCTCCAAAAAGCAGATCACATCCACAGATCTTCAAATTAAAAGCCAAAACAATCTTAAGTGGCTCAGTTTTAATCACCGGAGAAGACAGCAGCCATTTAGCTCCAGTTTTCCTCCTTGACCAGCAACACTTCACACGAATTCCAGGGAACAGAAAAAAAACTCAATTATCGTTTGTCAGGGGAACACTGGTGACTGCATGTTCTGCATTTTCCATTTACTGAGATGAGATGTAACTGTTTAATTTTTCAGATCCAACTTTTAATGCTGCGAGCACAACAAAATCCTGCGCGCTGACTTTGTATCGAGATGTTGGCAGCAACCTCAGGAACGCTGTTTCCAAACTCGGGCACAGAAAACAGAAAACTACCCATGACATGGCATAAATAATACGTTTTACTTCAATATATTTTAACAGCTCCTTTAACAACTTCAAAGATGGAACAAGCTAAACTGGTGAACTCTACGCCATCATTACATGTAATTGAGCTTGCCCACCCACAAGCAAATGTTGTTTGATTTTTGTTATTGCTCTCTATCTGACACTAAATCAAGACGTGGCGTTTTTGTGGTCTGCGACGGCGCTCTATTTTCCAGTGGTGGGCCGGCCAACGAGAGACTGCACCCAAGAGTTTTAGCAGCCGAGCTTAATGATGTATAATGTAGATTAAACCTCTGCTGTGAGGCACTTTAGCTAAAGCCTAAATAAAGTTTTCCTTAATGGCAAATCCAATTGTTTCAAAGGTCTTTCCTATAGGTTCAGTCACGCTTCGGCAGTGGGCCGGACTTGAACAGTTTATCAGCGTAGGGAGAGATGGGAATAATTAGTGCTGTGTGTTTGTGTGCGTGTGTGTGTGAGAGAGAGTGAGTGTGTGTGTTTCGGTAGATTTTGGAGAGATGAGAGAATCTTAAAGGTGTGCGTGTTTATTAGATGGTGGACTTCAAAGTCGCACTCGGGCTCATTAAAATGTTTGATTGTGTTGGTGTTTATGTGCATGTTCTTCCTCGAGCGCATCATTTATCACACACACACACACACACACACACAGACACAGACACACACACACACACACACACACACACAAACAAACAGTGTTGTGTTCCAGTGGCTGGCGGCTTTTGTCCTTTCCGAGCTCTCGTGGAGTTCATTAAAAGCCTTAATTAGACTGACAGTTATGTGTAATTACAGTCTTTAAGATGTACAGCTCCTCTGCAGGCCCACTCTGTCACTGCCTCCTTTCAAAAGTCATTGTTTGAAGGGAGAAACTCTGAGAAAGTGTTGGTGCGTGTTTCCGAACCCTAACCTCTGAGTTCTTAGGCACCCAGCGACATTTCTGAGGCCCCTCCCAGCGTCCTCCCATCCCACACATTCGGTCGTTTTCCTCTCCTTTCTCGCTCACATTTTCGCCCTCACTCCTTTCTCCTCTTCGTTCACACCCTTCTGCTTCCCTTCTTCTTAATTTAGAAACCCCTCCCTTCCCTCCGCCGCCATCTTCCCACTTGCTCGCACTTTCTTTCTCTCCTGCTACATGTCACAGATCGCTGTCACATTCCTCCCTTCAGACCGTTGACCCACTTCCCTCTTTTCAGCATCATTCCTAGCTTCGTGTTTTACCAGACGTTTGTCCTTCACTCGAACAACTTCGCTTCCTATCTGCCCCCTCCCAAAAAAATCTATTTTATCAAAAGTCTCATAACCTACATAACGAGCCCAAAAGCAAAGACAAAAAAAAAAAAAAATAGGCCTGGCATTATTTGACTGTCTGTTCCTCAGAATTTCTAAATGATCTTGGCTGGTAGTGTTTCATCATTGTGATTTTTTTTGAGTTTTTTTCTATATTTTTCTATGATTGATGTTATTAAAAGTGAACATCAGCTATTGAGTTGGATAGAAAGGGAGCAGTTCAAAGTGCTTTTTCAAATGACTGTCACAGCCACACGATTTCAAGGGAAAACCTGAAAAGAAATAGAAAATACATGCAGTAGTCTCATAAAAACATGGCCCAAATATACTCCAAAATAGTCATATATATGACTTTAATAATCATGAGGATGAAGCTCTGCTTGCAGCACTCCCAGAAGTGTCTATGAGTGCAGTCAGCACCAGCTACAAAGTTGAGTCAAAGTCACTTACAATAAGGAAATCTGACTGCTGAGTGTCCCAGAGGGAAGTTTTGGCTTCAGATTCTTACACTGTTTCAAGAGTTGTTGTTTTTTTATTGTCGTAGGCTTTGCACCCCGTGGCTGAGCAGAAGCCACGCGGCGAGGGTCGCCTCCTTCGCGTCTTCGGCGTATTTGTGGCAAGGCGCCAAATGCTGTAATCCTCCAATGACAAACAATGTCACAGCTAGGTTCTGCCTGAGAGGATGCTCTCTACAAAGGAGGGGACGGCAGGGAGGCTGCAAACACAGAGAGGCGGTAATTGAAAGGAGAGGGGAAACGTTACGAGGGGGGTGCGGTCGGCTTCTGAAAATATGACGAAAATACGACAAAGCGACAGGAGACGTGGAAGGGACGAGTTAGCTGCAGTTGTATCTTGTTTTCCTCTTCGCTGCACAGAATCCATGCTTAAATTGAGCCAGTAAATCAGACTAATGTGAGACTGCGGGCTTTTATGTGGCGATTGTGTTCTTACGCAGGTGTGCGAATGTGCAATCTCCTGCATTTATGTGTGTGAGCGTGTGGGGGTCTGAGGGTGGAGAGCGAAGGGGGAGGGCTAAGAGGGTGACTTGGTGTACCCAAAAAAAGATAACACGATGAATGATGGAGGCGTTAATCTAAGGAGGGGAAGAGGGACGCGTCGCTCCGCTCCAACACAATCTCGCTGCCTGTGTTGTGTCTTACTGCTTCTTAGTGCTGCTTGATAATGATTGTTTTTGTCGGTAAATAGAAGAAACTTCATCCATTTATTTACTCTTTTAAAAACTCTTTCTGCTCTGGTTTGCCTTGAACTTTAAATACAGTTCAAATGAAAATGAAGTGTTAAATAGAGAAAGAAAGAGTCAGAGGTGTTGCCAAGAGGGGATTAAGACCCAGAGACACTTGGGGAGAGCGATGGACACCTGCAGCCAGTGGCTAAACTGACACATGAGTTTTGTGCAGGTGGAAATGGAACAGGTGACCCTCAGAGGCTTTTAGATACAGGCTCACCTAAGAGTGGCCTGATGTGACTTTTACTTCCTCCTGCTTCCACATTTTGGCTCGAGTTCAGCTAAGATGTGAGTTAAATTTGGGTTTTACAAAGAAGCGTAAAGCATTGATTTATAACACAAGAACTGATTACCTCCTTTCCATGGCTTCAATTAATCGCTCAGCTCTAATCTCTGCAACAGGTGCATGTGAGCGTAACCACCCTGACGCGCCGCTTCGTCCTGTTCGAGTCCCCTAGAAAAAACAAAAATTACAGAAAGAAAAGAGTGCTAACATTTTCAGTGTGTCTCGTTTTTAGTGCATTGCAAAGAAGTTGAAACAAAGAAGTCTGCTCAGCACTGAGATGAGGAGATTTGTTTTAATCAGAGCCTTTGTTGATCATCAGATCTTGCAGATTTGCTTGTGCTCAAACTGCTTGTGCCCACGACCTCTGTGATGTAAATGTCAGGAGACGGCGAGTGTCTCACCGCACGCCGAAGCTCGGCTTGTTTGCTTCGCAAATTGGCCGTCTTATTTTGTGTTCAGAAGCCTCTGTATCATTACGCTGTGAGGATGTCTTTATCCTCAGACAAGATACTTGGATGAAGACTTGCTCGACTCCAAAGGAGAACAGAAAAGGACGCAGGAAGAAGGGAAAGAGAGAAAAATCGAGGTGGGCGGATCAATCCAAGTATCTATAGTATCGATACGATGCTGGTACTGATATCGGATTGATAGTAGTGCGAAAGGATAGGATAGATATACTCTAGCTATGTCCAAATTCAGGGTTAGCATGCTTCGAAGGACCCAACCTACCCAGTCCACGTAGGGCGGCTGTGAAATTGGACGGTCTGGCCTTCAGATTTGCATCACCGCTGTCTCGGTGGAGTTTAATAAACTCAGCCGTCTGCTCCTTGCTCGCTAAAATACAACAGGCCACCATCTCAAACTTCTTTTTAATCAGTTTTCTGTTTGACGTTCATTCAGCTGTGTGAAAACTATGACTTTAATCTCAGCCCAACCGATGTACTCAGGAACAAATAAAACACCGAAAAAAAACCCAAAATATAACATTTTAAGTTTTCTAAGTGACTTATGTATCATGTTTAACCTGAGTAGCCAAAAACCGTGGGGGGTTTGAAAATGACGTGCCCGGAGTTTGCTGTTCTCGCCGGCTCTAGTGAGCTTCGACCTTCCAGTCAGCTATCAAGCTGATGGGTAACAGACGTCTCCACAAACATCGGAGCACTTTTGCAAATATGTGATGTCTTAATAAATTGAGCAGATATTTGAAGTTTACACAGCTACATTCTCACCTGAAAATCTGTTAGAAGTTTATTTTGTGACCCAGAAAGAATAATAAGACTAATATTGAAACTAAGTAGCTGCTGCCATTGTTGGAAACTGGAATTGGGTGAGCCGCGCTATGAATTCTGGGATAGGTTGGGCCATGAAGAATACACCCGACCCATCCTTCAAATCTGGGGGAAAGGAGGATGTATTTGTTGCCACATTTGGAGGAGTCTTCACAACTTTGATCTGTCGCTGTGATGTAATTGCCTACAAATGCGGCCTTTGAAGGATGTGGCTCCTGTTTCTATAGACTAAATTCAGTATATAACCCATTGAATTGTGTTAGATTAATTATTTTTGAAAACGATACCTCAAACATGCTCTATGAAAAGTGTCTGAACATTTTTGTGTTGACAGTCACGTCTATTTATTTATAGCCTACAGCACATTTAAATAACAGAAGCTTATTCACAGCGCATTAGAGACAGCTGAAACATGTGTTTATCTATTTATGTGGAAAGTAGAAATCCCAGTGATTAGAGGTCATCAAAATGTGTTCAAAACTTCTTAAGCCACGACACGCTGCACTCCCCTACATAAGCCGCCTTTATGAGGTAAAAGTATCACTTATTGATATCGGCAGTATTGGCGCTGTATTTACTTGGTATCCGGTTGATACCAAAATTCGCAGTATCGCAGAGCACCAGGAGAAGGAAGAAGTGAGTGATGGACTTCACTTGTTTAACCCAGATCCAAGCAGCCGCAAAGGAGGAGTGGACAACCGGAGGTGTTTCGTTTTTATTCTGGGAGCGACTTGGGAATAAGAGAGGCTGGGAAAAAAAAAAACACGAGCAAAGAGCAGAAGAGACAGTGAGAAGAAACGACAAGGCTGGCGCTGACCCATTTCTCTAGGCCTCCAATCTTGTGGCTGATATAATAGAAAAACGGCTACCCACACGCACATGAGAACCTTAAAGACGGACACACGCCGCCAGACACACCAGCAGACAAGGACACGCAGAGGCAGACATATACACCCACACCGGTGTCCGGCTAGATTCCCCCACGATAGCTCTGAGTGTTGCTTCTTTTTTATTTTTATTTTTTTCTGTGTGACTGCAGCAAATCCAGCATCACCTCAGTCGGCATTGGAAAATATCACATTCATACTTTCAAACGTGACCGTGAACCCGCCGGCCCGCTCTGCCAGCTCAGCCTCTTCTCTTCTGGTCCAGCAGCGGCGGAGCGCGTTACATACTGAGCCGCATCTTAAAAAAAGGGGTCTCTGCGTGCCTTTTAAAGAGCTTTCAAAAAAAATCAGTGCTGTAGAAGTCACTCAGGGATTCACTGATAAGTATTCATTAAGTATTGATAAGTAGTCATTGAAGTATTCATTCAATATGCATGGAGGTCCACTCAGAGGTGCACTTGACTGGGATTGCAGGGATGGCAGTTTTTAGCAGCTTGGTGGAAGTTTAGCAGATAGATAGTCACACATACAGAGAGCCACACAGGATGCCCTCGCTGCCCTGGGACGGGAACATTGACCCAGTTGTAAGGAACATTGGTCGTGACTGTCCTACATGGCTAGCACTTTACTGACGCTACACAACTCAGTCTTTCAGCCTCTCTTTTTTTAATGGCCCTGCTCTCTCTCTCTTCTTTTTGCTTTAGCTTTCTGCCCCCATCCCCTCCCTCTCTGGCTTTGTCCCCTGCCTGTCTTTCCTTTGGTCCATTATGCACGTCTATGCTCTGGCGGTCACATTTATTTGGCGCTGATTATTTTCTGAACTGGGCAGACAGACTTATTACGTTTGCTCGGCCACGATTTGTTTCCCGTCATTTAATTAACGTGAGAAAGAATTGGAAGAAATCAACTTCTGCGTTTATGCCCGCTGATGACCTTATTTATGCCCGCGCCCCTCCTCACACCCTTATATATCTCTCTAAGCGGCTTTGAGAGGCCGTGTATTGATTGTTTTGCGACGCACGCTGACGTCGGTAAACACGTCTGACCTTTGCACACATGATGCGCGTTACACACACATCCGGCGTGACAATACCCAACTGGATTATCAGTATAGCTCAGGCCGTACTGTCTAACAAATTCTGATGTGCATTTAGTCAAAGGCGAGCTACAGTGTGACAGCAAACAGCGGTACTTTCAGGCCTCCGACTTTGCTTTTCCCCCCCTGAGTCCCTCAGAAGTAAGACATAAAAATGGCAGCGGGTTTGTCACAAGTAATCAGCCTTTCCCTGTCAGTGCCGCGCGTGCATGCGTGTGTTTGTCAGATGTAGCGATCAGGTGCTCTCCTCACTTTTAGTCCTCCATTTTTGGAACTCTGACGGGCAGTAGGAGGGAGACTTTTGAGGATGGACGCCGCTGTGCCGTGGCCCAGTTTGTTGCTTGTGTGTATGTGTGTGTGTGTGTTTTGGTGCTGGAGGTTAATACGATGTGATTCTAAGTCGCCCACCCTCTGAGCGCGCAGGACATTGAAAGGCACAGACGCAGAGGGAGAGAGGGGTAGAGGAGAGAGAGGGCGAATACCAAGGTGGGTATGTGATTGTAATAGAACGGGAAGGATGGGAAGAGAATAACCGCTGAGAATTAAAATGTCACACAGCACAGAGGAGAGATCAACCGCACGCAAGGGAAGACACTGAGATCATATTCCCTTGGTGGATTGCATGTGTGTGCATGAGCGGATACCTGCATGTGCGTTCCCATGAATTCTTAAGAATAAGGGAGTCGGGTGTCATTGCAGACTTATTATGTGAAAAGTGGAGCTGCATAAAAATTTAAACAAAATCTTGTGAAAGTAGTAGTAAAGTATTTTTACTGTTTAATAACATGAAAGACTTTTTAGTTAGTAACTGTATATTTTATATAGTTATACATATTATTTTTAGTAAGCAAAAGTTATAGTAAGTAGCTTGATAGTTTACATATTGTACATTCAGATATATTTAAAGTACCTAAGGTAAATGTATTCATTTGTAACTACACTTCAGAATCATATACTTGATATTAGTGGATTATAATGATTGAGTTATTGATCTGTGTATCTCTTTAATGTTGCACCTGTTGATGAATTTAATTAGTTAGCTTGAGCTATAATAAAACAATTAATCTGTAAAATGATAATTAAATAAGTCTGTAAAATAAATACTGTGGAGTAACAAATGCAGTAATTGCATTCACAATATAGAGAACCAAAATCAGAAAGCAGCACAGTAGTAAAAGTACTTGTAAATGTGTTCTTCCTACTAGTCACACTTGTGCTGTCATCCAAAGTTGTTGGGGATTGTGATTTTAACAGTACACAAAGGGGGGGGCAATCATATTTTAGGAGGGGGGCTAGTGCCACCCCATGCCACCCTTCTGGACACGCCCCTGGATCCCTGTGTTCTGAGGCATGTGTGTGAAACTGAGTTTGGTTTGAGTCCCTTTTTTGAGATCATAAGCCCCTCCCACCTGCTGTTGTTTACAAGAGCAGAACATCAGAAGAAATTTGACTTAAGAGGAGGGTGGCCATAACTCAGACGATGACCCGGGGGCCTGCAGCCAGGCCCAGTATGATAAGTAAGGATTATTGTGAGCTATGAATCATGCAGAGCTACTCTAGTGGCGTTCAGGAATGAAAAAAATATGGAGCTGAAAATGAGCAAATTATGTAGGTCCACTTTAAATTTTTCATGCACTGGTAAAGTAATTTGATTTATCTTATCCAATATGGCATGGGTCATGTAAGGTCTTCTCTAATAGGAGTAGAAGATTTACTTTTTAGTCATAATAGTACTTTCCACTTCAGCTAGCATCATGCATCAGAGGAGAACATCGCTCATGACAGAATACAGAGTTTCAGAGCCAAGATTTTTTTTTTTTCAATCCAAGTTTTTATCAGCAAAAATCTCTTCCTTTCCTCAAAATACCTCATGTGACACAGACATATACTTATCCCGTCTCCACACCACTCACATACCATCATGTCACTGTGCGACTGAGGCGCCAAACATGCAGACGTCTTTGTGTTTGTAGCTGATCCCATTTGTGGATCAAGCGCTACACCGCAACACAACAACGGCGCCTTTGTGTGCAACAATAAGAACAAGAAAGCTTGCACCTTTTGCAGGGAAACAAGTTTGGAAAAACCTTGCGCCGTATTGGAAGTAATGGCGTGTTTTGTGTTTGGAGGTGGAATGCGAGTGAAAGTAATACGGGCCCTGCGTGTTTTTTTTAAGGGGGAGCTAAAATAATGACTGTTCTGTTTCAGTACGCAAATGAATGCTTTTGCCACCGCAGCGGGGTAATGGTTTGCGATGGCTTTGTTAATGTGTCATAGCCAGGTTGTAAAAGTGCCATTGGAGATTTATGAAGGAGTTTTTAGTTACAGGAAATTTTCATGGCGAGATCCAAGATATTTTTTTCTTTTGGGGGGGACGATGACTTGACTCCTTAGCTCCACAACATGGCATGTTCTCCATCATTTAGCTGAGACACATGAAGCTCACAGAGTATTTAGAGGTGCAGAAGTACAAATTTAAACGGGAAGCTATCAGTAAATCCCACCCCCGAGACCTTTCTGCACCCACACACACTTCCCAGTCCACCCGAGTGACAAACTTAGTTTCATGGCTCTTTGCAGAGAGCGCGGTCCAAAAGCTAAACAAGTGGAACTAAAAGGAGGATTTTAAAGCCAAAGCTGCTGTGAAGCAACACATTGGTTTTAAGTTGATTTGCACAGATGGCGACACTTTGTGCACGCAAACGCGCACGGATACGTTTACACACTCGTGCCACTCCAGCCTCAGTGCGCGCCCGTGTGCCCGGGACAGAGAAACTCCCACTTTGATTTGTCTTTCATGTTGCATTTGCATTTGTGATGACTGTCAACGTGACACACACATGACGCTGCAAACACACCAGAAGCTAACGGGGGGACAAGCTGCTTTGCCCGTGGAGTGTGAGGCAACGCGGAACCAGTGAGCTTTGTTCCTCGTGGCTCTTGTTTTCTTGCTTATTTATTCCGTTTGTTGTGTAATCTGCTCTTTGGCCCGGCACCACATTCCCAGTTTTGCTCCCTTTAATCTGCTGTCAGTGGGAAGCATGTAGCCACTTCATGCTCAGAGCACATGTGGAATTTGAGAGTGTGGCGCACTAGCTCGGTTAGACTGTTGCAATAGCTTTGCCACATATATAATATTATTAATACAAAACAGTTGTACATAAAGGACGTCACCTCAATCTATTCAGTCATAAGAAAAAAAAACCCAGAGTAACTTTATAACTTCAAGTGATGCGAGCGGTTTTCAACTGAAGGCTTACGGGAAAAACCCAACCCTGTTGACTCCGTCTTCCTCTGTGTCCTCGTTCTCACATTCTCAAATGAAACCACAGAAGTAGATCGGCGTAGATAGAGATGGTTTCACCCAGGGATGTTTTACATGATTATTTTTTTATTTTATTTGATGGAAATTTATGTAAAAGTAATTCTTGCTATATAAAACCGCCGTCACTCGGTTGAGAGAGAAGAGCAGCTGATGAAAATACTGCTTTGCTCATCTCTGTCATTTTAGGTGGATCACAGCTTCAAGCTTCCAGGCAGTAGTGAACGCTCTGCAGCTTTTCTTTATCTTTATTGTAAGAGAGAAAGCAGACACTACTCTGGACTGAAAAGGACTTGCCAACAAAAATATTTATTTTATTTTCCATCACTCCCCTCGCACTCCCCATGGGTGTTTGAGCTGCAGAGTCATTAACCCTTTAAAACCGGTCAGAGCGGGCATGCTCTGTTTTGCGTAACTATTTTTAAATCCCGGTAGCTCTGCAACCACGTGAGCTAGCGCAATAATTTTTTTTGCATATGAAACCTGAGGAGTTGTACTTACATCTTATGCCATCAGCTTGTCCTCGGTCACAGTTTCCTTCCACATATAGCTTTGCAAAAACTGCATAAAAAGCGCTTGCAGCAACAAAAACATAATATCCCAGAAACACGCTTTGCCGATCCGATCAGCTGTTCATAACACTTCCTATGTCCATCAGCACGAACTTTTGCATGTCCGCCATGACCTGCCCAAAACCGGAAGTGATGTCATTTTCGCAGAAATGTAGTTTTTTACCATCAGGGCCTCATGAGCCTATACTGGTGTTTTTAAAAGTTATGTTTGACTTTATGACTTTGTGTCGTTTCTGGGATGCTTAGGACTCATATTGCACTGCTGGAAATAGTTTATTTTGATGCATATGCTGCTTTTTTGCAAATTTGCACTATAATATTTATTTTCGTTTTTCCTGCAGTGTATAAAAATTGGTGTATTTCAAAAATAAAACTATGAAGACACTCAAAATAAATTTCCTGTGGTGGGAAACTATTTTGTGCAACTTTTTTGTATTTACAGTTTTGAGGGATAAGCCTCTTAAATTTCTCTAACTAGAAATATATGTTAAAAAAACAATAACGATTTTCAATTTTTTTGTAGTTTATTGCACTTTTTTGCAATTTATGTAATTACTATGCACTTAATGCATACATATTATTTAAATTTAGGCTGTAATGGTTGTATTGATGTATAGCAACTTGAAATGCTCCCAAAAATGGCTCCACAGCATGTAAAAATATAATATAAGCTCTGGCGGACTTGGTTCTATGGTAGGTCTTAAAGGGTTAAACTGCATCTGTTCTCTCTTGTACTTAGTGTTTCACCCTGTGTCTCGTTCATGGTCGTTTTCATTGGTTCTGCAAGAAGAGTCTTCCTTTTAAAAGGAACTTCTTCCTCCCCACCACCGGCAAGTGCTTGCTTCGAAATATAAAGCACTTTGTGACAGCTGTTGTTGTGAAAGGAGATTAAGGCTATGTCCACACGTACACGGGTATTTTTGAAAACAGAGATTTTCCGTTTCCGTTTTAAAAAATAATCCCGTCCACACGTAAAGGCAGAAATGAAGGAAAACGCTGCTAGGAACATGCCAAAGCAACAGGTGGCGATATATTCCTAACCGTGCAGAAATGTTGGCCAATCAGAAGTCTAGAAGCCTTGGTGGGAAAAAGTAAACAAAGATGGGGCATAGAAGCAGAACCGAGTCGTATGTGTGGAGGGACAGTAACTGTGTGTGTATATGTAAGCATTTAAACACTGCAGAGAGTACAATTAACAGCAACAGTATTGTAGAAATTAATTTCACCGAAACAATAACGTGGCGCACAGTGTGACGTCAAAAAAGGCGCACACCTTTGACGCTGCGTTTTCTTCGTTTTTCTCGTCCACACGTAAATGCAAAAACTGAGTTTTCAAAAATCTCCACCCTGGCCGGAGTTTTTAAAAATCTCCGTTTTCAGTGACCAAAAACACCGTTTGCGTGTGGACGAAAGGTGCAAACGCATAGAAAAATCTGCGTTTTCAAAAATACCCGGGTACGTGTGGACGTAGCCTAAGATTGTACAATTAAACTACTCTGAATCTAAAAATGATCTAAGAATGATCTTTTATTAGACTAAATTAGGGACTTTCGTGGCCTTAAAGTGGCCCCTCTTTGTCTGGTCAGTTACCCAATTTGGATTTAGAGATGCATTTTAGCTTGACACCTAAACTGCCAATTTCCTAGCACTGCATATTGCACATAGAGGTAGAACACATAAAATCCTCCTAAGGTGTTGGAGCACCATCAGTGCTCCTCGGTAGTGATCCTCCATTTCCCTGAAATTCTTCTTGAGGGAAAAGATGTTCCCTTATTTGATGTTTTGGTGTTGGTCCATCTTCTCCCACCTGTGGACAAGTGGAGTGCCACCCACACTGCAACAGAGCCACTGGATCCCTTCACTGTAGAGGTCAGGGTTTTTTTTTTCTCCTTTAATTTCCCAACCGTCAGTATGTCCTAGAGCAAAATCTAATTTCAACCAGAAATATGTGGAATCAGGCAACAAAACAGCACTTCTCATGACTTTTGAATAGGCTGAAATGTGAGACGAGTCCCGAACTAGACAGATGAACGTGATGGAAATAAACATCAGCATGCACACATTCACATCGCTTGTGCAGAAGCAAGTGTTTTGCTGCAGAAGGCGAGCTGCCACTCAGCATGTGTGGAATATATAACCAGGACTGCAAAATGCACAAGGAGCGGGGGAGGGCAAACGCTGACATCTAATGTCTGTATTAATTCAAATAACGACGTTTCCATCGTCGACCGCTGCAAGTACCGGCCGGCGCAGAGGCTGAGCGTGAGGCAGACCCGGTGTTTAAGCCCCTGAATGAATGAACAATCTGTGATATGCTTTGAGTGGAATGTCACTGTCCACTTTTCCATAACAGCAGGCAAGCTTGAGGAGCGATAATGGAGGCAGAGAAATGGCTTGGCCCTACACTGACCTTGGTAATAACAACAGAGACACTGGAAAAAGACTCTCATCTACTCTGTGATCTCCTCTATGGGCTACATACACACTCCTCCCCACCTCCCACCCTCCCGCGTGGCTGCCTGCCTCCTTGTGTGCAGGGCTACGGTGCTGTGTGGTCTGATCGAGGTTAACTGTGATATTATTTCATTAATTAAGTTTTTCCACTCCTTCCGCCTGTCCTGCTCGTCTTCCTGTCAAACGAGGGTGGTGGAGCGACGCCCTTCCTCCATTCCATCCTCCGGTGCTTCACATCCCCCCATCACTGCTGATCATTGTCTCAATTACTCATCCCTCCTCTCACTCCCCTTTCTCCTGCTTTCTCCTCTTATCTAATCCTAAATTGTGCTGTACACTCTTCCCCAGTCTCTCTTTTTCTTTTTCTCTTCTCCAGATCCTCCCAAAGTGAGGTGGGAAAGATTTGTAGTCTAGCATCTCCCCATCTCTCCCGCTCTCATCTGTGTCTCTCATCAGGATTTCACAGATGTTCTGCGATTATTTCTGCCTTGATTTGGTGATACTTTCCTGCCATCGAGGCATTTGGAGCATTTTTAGTGTAGCAACCAAGATTCGGAGGGAACTATTTTCGAACCGAGGCCAAAGCGGCTGTGATCCTTCTGCTCACTTTGTTCCTGTGAAATGGAGATTCACAAAAATGGTGCCACCTGTAACATGTCTAATGGATTTAAAAGGATTTGCCATGATACAGTTCACGGTTTTAAACAAAATTGCCTTTGTGATATTTGTGACCTGTTGATTAGGAGGTTTAAAAAAAAATAGCCTGCATTTGCAAAATCACATTTGTGGAAGCTCTTCTGGTTCAATTTGGCTCTCCGGCTCTCAGTCTCTGTCTCCCTTTGTTTCTCCCTCTTCTTTGTATCCATTACTGTTCCACTTTTCCATAATGGAGACATTAGAGTCTTTTACCTCTCCGCTATCTATCATGTCATTTAAACTCTTTCCTTACTTTCTGTTTTTAACTTTTTCCCTTTCCTCTTCCCTCTTTCCTCAAATCTTGCCTCCTCCCTCTGTCCACCGCGCTCGGGGTCATCTCTGTCGTCACACAGCGTCTCTTGTCCCCATCATATCACCAACAGCTTGTCACAGGCAATCAGTCTGCCTGCCTCAACTCCCCGCACGAGCCTCTCCTCCTCCTCTTTTCTCTCCTCATCTTCCTCACCTCCCTCGTCTCCCGTCACCTTCTTTTCCTCCTTCATGTGTCAGTAGTTATTACGCTCAGAAATTTGTCGGGCCCCTCTCTTTCTCAGGCCAGTTAAAAGGGTATTTTCTCAATCCCTTATCCATTCCTACGGTTAGTACTGCTGCCCAGTTTTAGTCCTACAGCCCGTCTTACGCCTCCCAGTGACCGCTGTAATGGGTTATACTGGAATGAGGAGAAGCTTGTGTAATCCCTTCTTATGTCATGTACTTACGTTTCTGTTAGAGCATGGTTTTTACAGTATGTTGGGAGCAACGTTTCTAAGAAACAGCGGAAAATAAGATAAAAAAATTTGTTCTCAACATATTTTCCCCTATTTTTGTTTTCAAGTATGTTTTATATCTTTCATTATAATAATTAGATTTTCAGCTACAGCATGCCCCGGGGCAAGAATATGTTATTAATGATTAAAAAAAAAAGATGTTGCAATGACTGTGTGTATTAAATAAACATATTATCTGTTATTCAGGGCTTTATATGAATTTTGTAATTCATTATGATGTATGTTGTAATACTACAATTTTCAGTAGTACATAACTATTAGTTAAGGACTACTTAACTATCAATGGTATCATCAATCATGGTATTATATATGTAAAGTATATAAAGTATACACATTAGGAATTTCAAAAAACTCAGTACTGACGTATTATTTTTAGTCTGCTGTTTGTTTAGGTTCAGAAAAAGATCATGCTTTGTGTTAAAATAGACTTTCACAACCTTAACCGTTTCTTAGAAAGC